>NC_045158.1:0-17065 GCF_900700415.2 Clupea harengus | reverse complement strand
CTCGACTGTACCCTAGGTTAATTTCAAGGGTAACTGTATATGTGAGCATTTACTTCATCAAATTTAAATTTGGATTTCTTGAACCAGCTTCTGAATTACTCGAAGACCACGTAAAATGCTCAGAAGATTATTTTTGTGATAGCATTTGAATGTGTTGGTATTGTTTGCCATAACTTGTTGATCTCTGAAATGTTCCCCCAGGAGATGAGTGGAAACAGGCTTACTGCACCTGGCCAACTGTACCCAGGAGACTTCCTGAGATCAAACAATAATGTTGCCACAGCAACATTTTTGGTACAGTGCATAATGTGTAACAATAACCTTTAACTTCCTATGTAGGTCAAACCGGGGTTGTTATATTAGTTTCATTAAATCAGTCTCATAAAATGTAATAATCATTAATTTTAGTATTTATTGTTTTATAATAAAATTACTATCATAATGGGAAACTTTAATTGTCCACTATGCTACAGTCTTAGTATGGTATCACAATACTAACGTATTACAATTTCATTACAAAGTCTATAACACTTCATGAAACAACCAGATAAGTGAAGACAATTAGAATACTTGGTTGGCGGAAAATTGCGGTATCTCTTTTATGAATGGAGTTGGCGAGAGACGAGAGAGTTGGCGAGAGAGAAAGAATTTTGATTTCGCGCTGCTTTTAAAGGGCAAAAATTTGTTAAGGTGATAAGAGAATTGTGGGTAATGTAGTCTATGGTGGGATTACACCGAGACCTGATGTGTGAAATGAAGCATTCCTGACTCCTGCCTTTTCATCACAGGCTGATGGGAACTTTGTTGTCACAACCTCAAAGGTAGTTTGGGCAACTTCCACAGCAGGAAATGGTGGTACCTACATCACCATGCAGGTGGATGGGAGCCTGGTCATATACGACAGCAAGCAAAAACCCATGTGGACCAGTGGCTCTAGTGGGAGCGATAGGGAAGCATCCCAGCTCCGCTTGACCGATGATGGGCACCTTCAAATACTTAATTGTGGAAAAGTGATCTGGAGTGTCCCTAAATGATGTTCATCCTCCTGTTCCTGATGCACCACACTGAGACCAGCAGATTGTTTCTAAATGGTTTTCTAGTCATCAACATCAGCACTGTTAAAGGAAGTTGAATGATTTGATTATTGATGAAGTGGTTAACATGAAATAAAGACGTAAAGATGAATATCTGCAGCTTGTTTTGGTTTTCTAAATGAATGGAGTGACATCTCCATGCCCTAACTTAGGCCTCCTGTTTTTAAACCTAATACAGGGAGGGGTGGAGAATTCCACAGAAAACATGATGCTCTCTGAAATCTATAAACAAGAGTTACTTTTGATCACCCTCATTTGTCTCTCCTACCTTACTTCCTCATTTTGGTGAAGGTTTTTCACACTCTTGTAAAAGTAAAAGGATGATAAAAAGTGCTGCGTTGATAAAAGTGCTAAAAAGTTAAGTGCTAAAAACCACACAATAAAAAGGTGAAGAAATATAAATAAATGCTTGGTCAGAAAAATAAAGCCAACAATTATAAAAGTAATAAACACACAGAAAACATAAGGCAAGGGGATACCAGTCCTGAACTATACAGAGTATAAGAAGTATAAATAGTTGATAAATAATTGATTAGTTAATAAAAAGTTAATAAAAATAAAATATAAGGTTTTACATATATAAAATAAACCTACAAGGGAAGGGAAAGACACAGACAGGGAGACACAAGGGGGATAAAAGGGTTTTATTTTTTAATTCAGTTTTTCATTAAAACCTATGGAGAAAAGGGTATTTAGTTTTAAAATCCACAGCTTTTCTGCTCTTTTCCTCTGAGCTGTGGACCAGCCTGGATTCCCCTCAAGACCGCAGGTTTTGAGGTGGGAAGTGTCATGTGACTGAAAATTAGTGACGAGGTGTGTGTAGAGTTTGTTGCTGTGCATGTTGCGGAGGTGTTGTCTCAGACGTATGCGGAGTGTGTGTTTGGTTTTGCCAATGTAGATCAGGTGACAGAGGGTACAGGTGATTGCATAAACTAAGTTGGAGGTGTCTAAGTTAAGGGGGCTGTTGGGGGCTGAAAGGTGACTATGGATGTTGGTGATGAAGTGGTGGGGTTTGAAATAGATATTTTCTTTGGAGGTGGGGGGCTTGAGATGACGGGTGAAGGTGGTTCTGATGACTAGGTCCTTGAGGTTTTTATTGCGTTTGTATGCAGAAATGATTGTAGTGTTTTGAAATGTAGGGAGTGTTGTTTGTAGTGTAGTGAAGTTGTGTTTCAGTCTGTGGTGTAGATGTTGTGTACCTTGTGAGAAGGTGGTGATGAGGTGTAGGATGTATGTTTCTGTATATGGGTTAAGGTTAGGGTCGGGAGTGAGGTCTGATGTAAGGTGTGATGGCGGGTCTGGGTTAGGTTTTGTGGTGAAGAGGGATGTACACAAAAATGTTTTTTTAAGCCCTTATGTGCATCCAGCATGGGCACAGCGTTTATTCTCAGTTCTTCTGAACCAACTGTTCATTTCCCATTCATTTTGTCATGGTTTCTTTATCAGACCAGGTAAATCAACAAAAAAAGGAGGAGAAGAAGGAGAAGAGGATAAAGAAGAAGAAGAATAATGAGTGAGGAAAACAACTGATATTGTGTGGTTGAAGTGTATGCGATGTATGTCTGTGGAAGAGAGAAGTCCAATATGTAATGTAAATATATTTTTTTATATGGGAGACCAGTCTTTTATGAGTCTGAACTAAGGAAAAATCAAAAGGAAGGGGGGGCAAAAGAGAGTATGACATGAGTACTTGCAATGTTTTTATGGGTGAGATTTTATGGAAGAGGAATGTGAATGTTATGTTGTGATAGTTCATGGTGTACTATCAAAAATTAAGCCCAACTAAGGTTAGCAGAAAGGTTAGGATTAGGGTTCAATTAAATCCAATAATCTCAGGTAAGTACTCATGTTTCTCAAAAAATACATATCAATCATACATTTTTTTTTAATTAAATATTTTTTTTAATAATAAATCTAAAAATCGTTTTTTGATAAAAATAAAGAAATAACTAAAGATCAGATTAATTCTCCCTTTTTATTTTTGCGGAGAAAAATCTCTTCTAGGAGGACATCATCTCGTGAAAATGCATGGATGGTAAGTGTAAGCAGTCAGTGTCAATGTTGGTGTATTGTGTGGATGTGAGGAAGAAAGAAATGAAAGAACAATGAACTGTTTTCCCCTCTAGATAGAGACAGAGAGGCGCTGGATGCAGAGAATTTATTTTTGAACCTCCACAACACAACAGGTACGTGTACGGTAAGTATTGCAAACCACCAAATACATTTGGGGAAATTATAATGAATTTAAGGCCTATGTGCATCTCTAGAGCTAGACAGAGGGAGCACAGATTCAGGACTGGGAGGGAGGGAGAGGGGTGAAAACCAATGTGTTTTCTACACATCTGGACTGAACTGTAGAGGGGAAAGCAGAAGTGCACTAAAAATGGACTAGAGTTAAAGCCTAGATGTGGCCACTAGATGGAGGCAGAGAGGCGGCAGCAGGATCTGGACCAGGAGGAGAGGGATGCGGCAGCGATGCTGAAGGGTCCATTGCGGGTTCCCGCCAGTGTCGTGAGAAACACTCAGTCTGGTTACTGCTATTTATGAACACTCTGTATGGAATTAAAAACAACAATAAGTGTGTGTGTTTCATTTACATTTACATTTAGCAGACGCTTTTATCCAAAGCGACTTACATATGTGCAACTTGCAATGTATACACATTTTACATTTACACTGATGGCACACTGCACATCAGGAGCAATTAGGGGTTCAGTGTCTTGCTCAAGGACGCTTCGACAGGGAATTGAACTAGCAACCTTCTGATTACTAAACGACATCTCTACCTCCTGTACTGCTGTCGCCCCATCACACATGCCACACAACTGTACTGACTGTGCAGGGAGAGTGAGTGAGGGGGGTGGACAAAAGGCAAGAGAGAGGGAGAGGAGAAGGAGGGCCCGTCTCTACGAGCCCACCTCGTCGTCGCACTGAGAGAGCCCGCCTGCCGCAGAGCAGACCAGCAAAGTGCCCAGCCAAGGGTACGTAAGTGCACAGGAATGGGGTAAGTAATAAGACAAACAACACAAAGAATTCAAAAAGAAGTGCCCAACTGAAAAGAGCGTAAAAAAATCATTCCTGAATCAAAAACAAGCATTATTTTAATAAGGGAGAGAAAACACTCGGGAGGCGGGGAGGGGAAGTGAATTGGAAGGAGGAGGTGAGTGGGGGGTGGGGGGGCAAACGAGAATTTAAATAGACAAATCAAATATAATAAATCAAACAATCTAACTATGAATTAACAAAAATTCATAAGTTTAGGCTGGGACTCGGACTGATGATGACTCTGTATGTGCTGCTATGATGGCAGTGATTAAAAAGTCCGGAGATGCAGGTTTGATAAAACTGGGAAGTTTATCTACCTTACGCTTCATCCCGATAGGGCAGGTGTTATCTGCCAGACACTTATCCAAAATCTCCAAGTGGTGTATGCACCGCAGGAGTTTAAAATAAACCTTAACAGGGTCTAATAGGGGTGGATCTGAGTAATCCTCAGAGTCTGTTTCTCCCACACTGATACTCTCCTAAACAGCAAACCTATTGCCGGTAAGGTGGGCCATCCTGTCAATGGAGGGGGCAGGAGAGGGAGGAGAGAAGAGAAAAGTGGCACTGGACCAGACAAGGCTACGCAGGTGAGTATAAATGGAGTGTATGGGTGCGTGTGTGAGTGAGTTGTATGCGTGTGTGTGAGTGAGTGTATATGTGTGTGTATATGTAGTAAGTAAGAGTTGGGAGATTAGAGAAGACTAACTGAGAATCATACAGGGCGGTGGTGTTGGCACACAAAAAGGGTCAAAAATCACAAGTGATAAACAGGGAAAACTGATATTAAGGGGAGGGAGGGCGTATAAGTGTAAAGAAAGTGAGGGGCAAAGAACGATCAAAAAGGTCAATGTAGTGAAGCTCAATAAAATAGGGGGTGTAGTGTACAAAAGAAAGAAAGTCAGTATATGCATCCTAGGGTAATGAGAGAACTGGAGAGTGTGGTGAGAATGATGAATATTTACACATAACACTGTAATGTAAGGATAAACAATAACACATCCCGCTGAAAAGGTAGCTAGCATGTGATGGCAGCTGGAGTAAATCAATCCCAGCTATTCCTGAAAGGGGGTTGTTGGTGAATCAAGAAATTCCCATCCTTATCAAAAAGAAGTGATTTTACTACATGTTGGTTTAAGCTTACATAAAAATATGTAAATGCCAAATAGCCGAGTAAGTGTTGGAAAACTCCTCTTGCATGCAGTTACAGAGAAAACAGGCAAGAAGCAAGGAACACTTCCTCTTCCTGTGGGAAGGGTGTGGTTCTTGATAAGCAGAACATTGCTATCAGCTCTCAGGCTTGAAGAAGATGCACTCCCATGTCAAACCCAATTGTTTTCAGGTTCCTCCTTTTGAGTTTTATATATATATATATTTTTTGGTCTTCCCAGTATTTATTCCCACTTATGTATTGATAACCTGGATACTGATTTTCCTTTGAAAAGATGTTTATTTATTTAATTACGGTACAGTTTTACAATGAATTACAGAATTACAATGATATTGATGATATGTCAGGATATTTTTGTGCTTTAAACAAAGAGTTTTGTTGAATTTTAGAAAGGGTTTGTGTTTTTGTCAGATGAGCAGCAGATGCAGATGACCCTTAAACAAATTGAATATCATTATCCCAGTAAATATGGGATGGCACAATCACTGGAAATATGGTTGTAAATAAGGGAGATTTTGTAAGGACCGAAATTAAACCATGTATTCCCAATCACTGCCCATTCATGAACATACACACCTGTGACTGTGTGAATAAAAAGTGCAATGCAGCAATATCTTTATTGGATGAAATACTTTTTTTTGAGCTATTAGTGATGAAAATAACAACAATCCAATAGTAATAATCCAACCAAAATAATTAAATAATAATAGCATTTTGTCCCCATCACTGTCCATCCTCTTTCTGTTTTTATTTACAAACTTAATTGAAAGATGTGAAAGATGAATAGATGTAGGAGTAGCCTCCCGTTGCCTCACTGCAGTCATCCGATGTGACGTATGGAGACAGATGTCCATCATCAGCATCATACCCTGTGCCATGATGTAAAAGAGTACATGCATTAATTCAATTCACTGATCTCTCATCTCTCAGACATGACATATGCTACATCTGTAGAACTGATTATTTCAATTACTTTGTTAAAAAGGGCTGTCTCACCAGTTGCCTCCAGCTGTGCACCCCACTGTGCAAGCCACCACTGGACCTGGGGTCCAGGCAGAGGTCAGCCTATCAGTTGATCCCAGAATCCTTGTGCACAGTGGAATTTCACTGACCAGATGGTTAACCCCATGCTGGGTTTCTCAGAGCTAGCCTGGACTTGTTCTCACTCCCCCTCTCCACTATATAAGGCCGACCCTCCTCATGGCCATTTTGTGGGTCAAGTAAGAGGTTGGAGTTGGAGAGGAGCATCAGCCATCGGGAGTTCATCAGTTCAATTCAGAGACATTCACGATCATTCTTGCCGTGCGTCATTGAGAATGTGAGTGTTTGTGATATGTGTCATCTGTATAATTTGTATTTCACTTGTTACTGTCACTTCAATCAGTAACTGTTATTACGGGATAAATGGAATGTTCACCGTTACGCGGCACGGTGTGAAAGGAACATATCCGTAGTTAATCATAGCCGTAATATTCATAGTGTATATACTGTTGTAAGTGAATGTCCCACCATAGACTACATTACCCACAATTCTCTTATCACTTTGACTTTCTTATCTACATTTCATTGACTCCGTATTGGTCACCGCAAGGTGATAAATAAGGTGACGCATTTTTCCCTTTAAAACCACGAAAACCCCACATATCTGTCTCTCTGGCGGTGGGTTTACAACAGTAACTACCATTCATTTAAGAGATACCCTCTCTGCAGAAGAAGAACAAAGGACCACGCAACAACGAACCGTATTGAACTTTTGGCCGAAGTTACGAAAATACTTTGACTCGTTTAGTTGCAGCCTAAGATATACCGGTAAAATTATACTGCAGCCCAGCAGTGTTCTGAGTAAGATAAGGCGACCGGCTTCCCTTATTAGTTTCTCCACGTCGACGAACAGAACTTCTACCTCCTTCAAGACCGTCTGATGCCCAACGAGGCCTGCACGAGTTTTCAGCTGACGAGCTAAGGAAGGACACGGACATCTCCCCCCGAACCTGCGTCCCGCGCTGTTCAGTTGGAATTCCGTAATACACCGTTTAATGCTGAGCAAGAGCGTTAATCAAGTAAGGCTGACATCTGGGCAGAGATTAGTCTTATATGTGTGTTAATATCTGTGTGAAAGTATCCTTGTTTTATTTCATTTATGATTTAAATGCGCACTTTGTAATTCACAGTTTGCACGGTTTGTAACCGTGACATTATCTTGCTTTCTTTTACTTTGCTATTTTGTTAGAACGTGCATGCACCATCTCTCTCTCTAACTCCCTCAATCACCATCTGAACGTATACACGTACACATCGCGATTTAAGTGCTGCTTATATATTTTGTATTGCGTTGAAGGCCTATAGCCTGGATTCTACCCTTGAGATAAGAATCCATTGTCTACTCATTGCATTTGTGCCCATCCTCCAACTTAAATTGGCGCCTAAAACAGGCAAAGCTGGCCTCGGATCTGCACTCGCATCCGCTGACCATCCCCAATCTAGGTGATGCCCGGCGCAGTATATTCATTCACGCATATACTATCTATCGCCTGTGCGCTTGCGCATAGCCTCTCCCTCTTTCTCCAGTTAGCGCGTAACCGCGCATACCTGCACACGCACGCACACACACACACACACACACACACACACACACCCACAGAGACGAGGAGGATCTTATGCCCCCTCCTCTGTATTCTCAACTCCACTTTGTGCCTTGTTTCATGGTTATACTCAGTTGTTTATATGATTAGTATTAGCCATTAATTACTGTTTGTTACCTTTAATAAATTGTTTATTTAGACTTAAACAATTGTCTTGTCTGTTGTTGTTCCAATATTCCACTGAAAGCCATTTTCCGCCAATCAAGTACTTCAAATGCCTTCACTTCTCTGGTTGTTTCATGAAGTGTTATAGACTTTGTAGTGATATTGTAGTACTATAGTATTGTGATACCATACTTAGACTGTAGCATAGTGTTACAACTAGAGCTTTTCATTGTTTTAGTAATTTAATTATAAAATATTAAATACTAAATGTAATGATTATTACATTTTATGAGACTGATTTAATTAAACTAATGTAGCAACCCCGGTTTCACCTACACTGTTTTATCTCTATCTTATTTCATTGTTAATATTTGTGCATATTTGTTATATATTATTTCCATAGAAACCACAGATCAGTTCACGGTCGTTCAAGGATTCATTGTTGGATATGAGTCCCTTTACACGGGATAATTATACTCACAGTTAATCATCATTGTCAGTCTACTGTCAATCCTTTACACGGATTACCTTCACGGGCATCATTCATTCAGTCATCTACCACTTCATGTCTCGAGTGTGTGTGTGGAAAAAAATCAGTAATCATTGGAACATTGGCATCCATTCTTGTTCTAACCGGACAGACCTGTGGCAATTGTCACCATTTTTACAACCAGTAATACAGTCCTTTTGGGTTTCATTCAATTCAAATATCACCCTATTTTATAACTTGATCCTTGCAATGACTTGTATTTTTGACTTACCCATCTGATTGTAGTTGGAGAAGGAGTTAATTTGCTGATAGGTGAGATCAGACACCCTTCTCTTCGCCAACCCGTCCACATTGACAGGACACAGCCACCCTGCAACATTTTCAAGACATCAGAAAAATGGTCAGTTAGTGTCACTTAGTTGCAGTCAAAGTGCTGCACCCTGGGTTAGGGAAGAAAATGTTTGGCTTCTTGTAATCATTCTGATTGACTCACTGCGATCAAAGTTGTTGCAGTGAGTTTCTGTTAGGTCAAGCAGGTTCATGCCTTGGGTCTTACTGCGGTCATCCAATGTGACGTACGGAGATAGATGTCCATCATCAGCATCATA
Organism: Clupea harengus; assembly: GCF_900700415.2. NCBI lineage: Eukaryota > Metazoa > Chordata > Actinopteri > Clupeiformes > Clupeidae > Clupea > Clupea harengus. The sequence goes on along the minus strand of NC_045158.1, from coordinate 7,913 downwards.
ACCTGTGCCATAATGTCAAAGAGTACATACATAATTCAAATCACTGATCTCTCTCTCTCTCTCTCTCTCTCTCTCAAAAAAAAGACATGACATGTGCTACATCTGTAGAATTGATCATTTCAATTTCTTTATCTTTGCAATGACTTGTATTTTTGACTTACCCATGTTATTGTAGCTGAGGTAGGTGTTAATTTGCTCATACGTTAGATCAGACACCCTTCTCTCTGCCAACTCGTCCACATTGACAGGGCCCAGCCACCCTGCAACATTTTCAAGACATCAAAACATGGTCATTAGTGTCATTTAGTTGCAGTCAAAGTGCTGCACCCTGGGTTAGGGAAGAAAATGCTGGGCTTCTTGTAATCATTCTGATTGACTCACTGTGATCAAAGTTGTTGCAGTAAGTTTCTGTTAGGTCAAACAGGTTCATGCCTTGGGCCTTACTGCGGTCATCCAATGTGGCGTACGGAGATAGATGTCCATCATCAGCATCATACCCTGTGCCATAATGTCAAAGAGTACATGCATTCACAATTCACTGATTCAATTCTCCCTCTCTCAAAAAAAAAAAAATTGACATATGCTACATCTGTAGAACTGATTATTTAAATTCTTTATCCTGGCAATGACTTGTATTTTTGACTTACCCATGTTATTGTAGCTGAGGTAGGTGTTCATTTGCTCATAGGTTAGATCAGACACCCTTCTCTCTGCCAACCCGTCCACATTGACAGGGCCAAGCCATCCTGCAACATTTTCAAGACATCAGAATGTCATGGTCAGTTAGTGTCACTTAGTTGAAGTCAAAGTGCTGCATCCTGGGTTAGCAGTGGCGGTGCCAGAGATTTTTTTCTGCAGGTGCTATGGGGGTGCTCTGCGTTTTACCGAGGGTGCTATGAAATTAGGGTGATAGCATATGTGTCACATGGTTCTCTACTACAACACCTCCCCACCATATCTGTTTAGATGTTTGCTCTCTGAAGCGTCTTTGTGGTCCATGAAAAGCGCCATACTAATCGATCGTATTTTTATTATCATTAGGGCCAAAACACACCAAACGCGTTTTTTTTAAACGGGACGCTAGCAAATGCATTGTTTCCTATGGTACGGCGCGCCTTGCGTGTGCGCCTTTTCTCCGCCATGCGTTGCGTCTTTCTAGCGTTTTTAGATGCGCTTAAAAGTTGAACTATTCTCAACTTTCCAGCGCAAGGTGCGGAGGCGCACCGCTTATCAATGTCAAACTTGGCCCAGGCAGGTTGCGCACGCAGTTCCGCTTCCTAGGCGCCGGGCAAAACAGCCTGGTTCCCCCGGTGGCTGTTTTGGCCGCCGCACTTTGCCAAGGCGTTTTTGAAGCGTCTGCCGTTTTAAAAACGCGTTTGGTGTGTTTCAGCCCTTAGGCTGCTTCCGGCGTACATAGCCGTGTTCCTCTGCGACGGTCACTGACAAAATGCATGCAGCATGTTATAGATTCCCAAATACTTCACTTACTTCAGTGGGGGTTAAAGTTGGCTCCAGATGACCACCAGGTCACCACTACCATGTCTGACAAATTAAACTAAACATAAATAGTTCAATACATTCTAAACTAAAGAGGGCACATTAGAATAGCAGATAGAATGAACTAAAACAGTCAAAGAGTCAGAAATGCTTTCAAAAAGAATATATTATTTCAGGTCGCAATCATTAAAAACATAGAAGCTTATGTATACCTGGCTAGCACAAACAGACTGCTTGTCCTAGGCTACAATCTCTGATTTTTTAAGGCGGATCCAGAAAAATCCCAAAAAGAGGCCGCATTCATTAATGTTACACATCTAACAAGACCGTTCCACCTTGAATCTTAAACGGTGTAAAGATGCAGGCCCCTGAAACAAAGTGAATGAAACAAAACAGTAGGCACTCAAAACCACAATAATCAGAGCTAGATCATTGTATCATTGTACAATAAAACTCTTAAAGAACAGGCAAAAATGCAAACAAAACTATGCTGGAAAAGCCATAAGCAAAACCAAAATCCGGGCAAGCCAGCAGACCAGGTTTAGCATGGCTAGCACCAGTCAGTAGAGGTGTAGGGTTGATCTCTTTGACCACGACGTTCCTCTTCTTCTAAATCAGATTCAGATACCCCTTGCATTTCTTCTTCTTCTTCAACGTCACATGATTCTTCTACTCGTGGAATTTTGGGTATCAAAAACTGATCCATTATTGTGAATTTGTTGATACTACCGTTTGACTTGTGCAGTGCACAGTGCACTAGCTCTCTTTCTCCTTCAATCGTCAGGAAACGTTCACGCATGCGACGTGTCTGTGTCGTGCTACGTGAACAATCTGTTTATTCAATCTGTTATTATTTTCTTTTGTGATTGAAATATTATTATCACACAATAAATTAAATTAAGAACGCAGAATTAAATTAAATAACAATAATAAATAAACCATTCTTTTCTTGGTGGTGCTATGGGGGTGCTATGGCTAATCCAGGGGGAGCTATAGCACCCCCTAGCCCCCCCCTGGCACCGCCCCTGTAGCTGGCAATGTCATGATGTGAAAGCTTTTCTTCCATTTTTGCAGGGTATTCCAGCCTGGTATACAGAACTACATAGGGCATATCCTGGATGGCTAGTGGGAAAGGCACAGGTGTTTATCTGTCCTTCACATGACCATAATGCTATCAAAATGAATTTGAGGATGGTACCAAAACAAGTTGCCTATAAAACCATACCTCAAAAAGTGTCAAATTGTTGTTACTGTCAGAATCTGATACTTTGAAGAAAATAAGTCTACTAATGATACCTTTACCTTGGAATTTCTCTGATTGACGTTTTGTTTGTGTCAGAGTTTGGTGCACCACCCTTTCAATATGCTCCTCCTCTGTTGGAAACACAACACTAAACATTTCCTCATAGCTGTCTATCATGTTCCATTAACATTACGCGTACCCTTATGTCTTTGTTAGCTCACAGCTGTAGATCATCTATATCTGTCAAATCTGACATAAACATTGGCATTTCCAAAGCAAATACACATCTTTCATTAGGGTGAGAGGCAATTCAGAATGCTGTATAGAAATAGAAACATGAAAAAATGGGACAATAGGGAAAATGCTAATTAAAAAAAGTAGTGATTTCTAAATGTATTTTCATTTGTATTTCATTGCAGACAGTATGGACACAAGATCTTTAATGTTTTGTCTGGTCAACTTATTTCATTTGAAAATGTACATCCATTCTTGCCATTCAGGCCTGCAACACATTCCAAAAGAAGTTGGAATGGGGGTCATTTAGTGCTAGTAATGAGATAAAACCCTACCCTAACCCTTTTTTACCCCTAGCCTAACCCGGGTTCTTTATCCTGGGGGCTCTGCCACCCCCAACTCCTACTCTTACCCTAACCTGAGTTCATATTCAACTCCTATTCTTACCATAACCTGAGTTCATATTCAACTCCTATTCTTACCATAACCTGGATTTGTACCCCCAAGGAGGTCCCCCCACCCCATGCCTTACCCTGGATAGCCTGTGGTATGCCATTATATAATGAAATGAATGTTTAGATGATTCAGGCAGTGCATTGTAACCAATGTAGATTGTTTGACTGACCACAGCACCTTGCATGGCCCTGGCAAAATTTCTCTGATTGACATTTTGTTTGTGTCAGACTTTGGTTTACAACCCTGTCACTATGCTCCTCCTCTGTTGGAAACACAACACTAAACATTTCCTCATCGCTGTGGTACCTCGTTTGGGTGTTTCTGATCCATTCTGTTTCATGTGAATTATTTCCTCATGTCTTTTACCATTTACATTTACATTTACATTTAGTCATTTAGCAGACGCTTTTGTCCAAAGCGACGTACAAGGGAGAGAATATTCAAGCTACGAGCAATAGAACCTGGTGTAACAATAAATAAATACTACTTTACATTAGAAATATAACAAAATGAAATAAAAAGAAAGAAAGAGTGCAGAAGTGTAACTGCTGTAATTGCAAGTTACGCACTAGTCGAAGTGCCAGTTAGGACGGGAAGTGCTCTCTGAAGAGTTGGGTCTTCAAAAGCTTCTTAAAGGTAGAGAGGGACGCCCCTGCTCTGGTAGTGCTGGGCAGCTCATTCCACCAACGTGGAACTACAAATGAGAATAGTCTGGACTGCCGTGCTTGCACAGACGGCAGTGCCAAACGACGCTCACTAGAAGAGCGCAGCATCCTGGGTGTAACATTTGCCCTTACAAGAGCATTTAGGTAGGTGGGAGCAGAACCATCAAGCACTCTGTAGGCAAGCATAAGTGACTTGAACTTAATGCGAGCAGCTACAGGCAGCCAGTGGAGGTCAATGAGTAGCGGGGTGACGTGTGCCCTCTTCGGTTGGTTGAACACCAGACGCGCCGCCGCGTTCTGGATCATTTGTAGTGGTTTCACCACGCAAGCCGGCAGGCCCGTTAGGAGGGCGTTGCAGTAATCAAGGCGTGAATTCACCAAGGTTTGCACCAGCAGCTGGGTGGCATACTGGGTTAGGTACGGCCTGATTTTGCGGATGTTGAATAGCGCAAAGCGGCAGGACCTAGAGACAGAGGCAATGTGGTCCGTGAAAGTCAGTTGGTCATCAATAATGACCCCGAGGTTTCTTGCTGTTTTGGATGGAACAAGAGACAAGGAGTCAATATTGATGCTGATGTTGTGGTGGATGGCCTGTTTGGCTGGAAAGACCATCAGTTCCGTTTTGGCCAGGTTCAGCTGAAGGTGGTGGTTTTTCATCCATGTGGATATATCAGCAAGACAGTCCGAGATGCGCACCGAGACAGTGGTGTCCTCAGGAGGGAAAGACAGAAACAGTTGAGTATCATCGGCATAGCAATGATAGGAAAAACCATGCGAGCGGATGATAGGGCCCAGCGAAGTGGTGTAAATGGCAAAGAGAAGTGGTCCCATCACCGAGCCTTGGGGCACCCCTGTGGTAAGGTGGTGAGGTACAGGACAGCTGACCTTGCCATGACACATTGAACGAGCGCCCAGTGAGGTACGATTCAAACCAGGAGTGCGCCTTGCCAGAAATGCCCATACTTGACAGTATGGACAGAAGGATGCGGTGGTTGACTGTATCAAACGCAGCTGATAAATCAAGCAGGACGAGAGCTGAGGATTGAGCTGCTGCTCTAGCTGTTTTCAAGGCCTCTGTCACAGACAACAGGGCTGTTTCGGTGGAGTGACCACTTTTGAATCCAGACTGGTTTGGATCGAGGAGATTGTTCCTTGCTAGGAACTCTCTGACCTGTTTGGAAGCTGCCCTCTCAATGGTTTTTGATAGTAGCGTGAGAAGTGAGACCGGTCGATAGTTTCCCACCTGAGTGGGATCGAGAGACGGCTTCTTGAGCAGCGGTGTTACCCGAGCCACTTTAAATGAAGAGGGGAATGTTCCAGAATTAAATGAAGCATTAATCACCTGTGTTATTGCCGGTAAGACGGCAGGCGATATGGCTTGAAGGATATTGGATGGGATGGGGTCCAGCGGGCATGTAGTTGGACGGCTACCTGTTAGGATTTTGGAGACCTCACTCTCGCTGAGAGGGGTGAAAGAAGGAAATGATGAGCCATTGACGGTTGCGCCCTTAGGGGGGGGAGACAGTTGGTCGAACTGTTTCCCGATGGCTGCCACTTTCTCTGTGAAAAAGGAAGCAAAGTTATCAGCAGTGAGGTTAGTAGCTGGGGGAGGAGGAGGAGGGTAGAGCAGAGTTTTGAAGGTGGAGAATAGTTTCCGAGCGTTTTGAAGGTGGAGAATAGTTTCCGCCGCTCTGAGATTGGAGCGCTGCGTTCGGAGGGTATCACTCAGCCACGAATGAGACTGGGTAGAACGAGCAGGTCTGGTGGAAAGTGGACACAAAGTATCCAAGCATGAGCTCAGAGTGGAGCAGAGTGATTCTGTGGCATCATCGACACCTAGTGAGGAGAAAGTGGATAAAGGTGGAAGAGCAGAAGAAACCAGAGAGGAAAAGTGGGTGGGAGAGAGGTTGCGGAGGTTGCGCCGGAACGAGACCATTGGAGGGGGGACAGAGGGTTGCTCAATGAGCCGAACATCGAAGCGAATGAAGAAGTGGTCCGAGCGATGCAGAGGGGTTACCGTTAGGTTGTCTGTGGTGCAGTTCCGAGCAAGGATGAGGTCAAGCTCTTTTCCTGCTTTGTGAGTTGGAGGAGTGGGGACCTGTTGTAGGTCGAACGAGTGAACCAGGGTCCGAAAGTCAGCTGAGTTGGGATTGTCTAGGTGGATGTTCATGTCGCCAAGGATGAGTGTTGGACACTCCTGGTCAGGGATGGATGACAGCAGGGTGTCCAGCTCATGGACGAAATCACCCTGTTGTCCTGGTGGACGGTAGATAACAATCACATAAGTTTTAACAGGAGCAGTTACCATAATTGCATGATATTCAAAGGAGGCATACCTGTTTGAAGGCAGCAGTGGAGTGAATTTCCAGTTGTCTGAAATCAGCAGCCCCGTCCCACCTCCACGACCAGATGGCCGGGGAGTATGGGAGAAGGCATAGTTGGTGGAGAGTGCTGCCGGAGTAGCATTGTTTTCAGGTGTGATCCATGTCTCCGTGAGAGCTAAGAGCCCTAGGGAGAGGTGGTTGGCATAACCTGAGATGAAATCAGCTTTCCTGACTGCAGACTGACAGTTCCACAGGCCAACAGAAAAAGAGGTTACAGCCGAAGAGGTTTGTTGAAGTGAGCGGAGATTACCCAGGTTGCGCTGTCGTCTGCTGCGCTGTGATCTTTTTTGACAACCAGTGACAACAGAGATGCTACTGTGACACATGGCTATGGCAGAATCAAAATGAAAAGTTTACCTTGTTTGTGAGCCTTGTTTCGGTGGACTTGTACAGGTAGACTTGCACGTCTTTACCCAAAAAGGTTTTCACACGAAAAGGGCTGAGCACGAGGGCTGACACTTCCGCTGACGCTTCAGCAACAGCCCTATGGAAGTAGCATGTTCACTGATTGCACCCGGCTGAAGGCCCTCCCAGTTTCTGCCTTGCCAAAGTGACCTGATTGCTGTGGGAGTGTCTTTCAACTGCAACCCAGCAATTAGTAGCCTTTCTTGATTTGAGTGAAACCAACTGAAGCCAATGGTGGTGGCAAGTTGGAACAGTTTCAGAGTAGTCTTTAAAATACTTAAAATACAATCTAAGATGAAGCAGTACAGTTAGATATAATTACACACACAGTCTAGTAGCCCTGTAGCTCCTCTGAAGTGTCTAAGACTGGAGTCAAAATATATACCTCTGCTTAGTGAAATAGGCCCTCCCAGTTTCTGCCTTGCCAAAGTGACCTGATTGCTGTGGGAGTGTCTTTCAACTGCAACCCAGCAATTAGTAGCCTTTCTTGATTTGAGTGAAACCAGTGAAACCAACTGTGGAATTCCCCCACCCCTCCCTGTATTGGCTATAAAAGCAGGAGGCCTAAGTGACCCTCATCAGTGTGACTACAGTCTTTGTGCTTCCTACCAGTCTGAGATCATCTGTCCAGTGTTCAGCTCGTGAGTATGTGCATACAGGGCCATAACAAGGGTTTGAAAATCAGTCAGGGGTGAGAAGGGGTTGAAGATGTTCTTTAAACTACAAATAATGGCTATTTCACTTGTGATTAAGATCCTGTGTGTGTGTGTAAAATGTAACCTACATGCGTCAAGGAGTTTCTTCAGTTCTTGGCTTACAAAAAAAACAGAATAGAATAATAGAATTGTCTGAACCTTTTTTGACACTTCCTCTGTTCCATTTGTTTTCTGTTGATTTGGACATTGTTCAATTAGACCTCATCATCAATGTGTTGACAGTTTAGTTGTTTAGTTTACTGTAAGGTAGCTGAAAAGAATGAAAGTATTTATTATTGTCATGCAATACTTAGGCCAAATAGTTTTTTACAGC
>NC_045157.1:31366893-31461554 GCF_900700415.2 Clupea harengus | reverse complement strand
AGAAAGAAAGAAAGAAAAAAAAAAAAAGAAAAAAAAAAAAAAAAAGAGTGTTCCAAGTTTAACTGCGCTGAATTGTTGACTGACTGCTGCGGCCGAGCAGGGGCGCGCTGGAGAGGCAGATTACAGAAAAGCTTTACAGCACCTGGAACATGTCCCAGGCGGTCCTCGCCTTACCAAAGTCTAACCACCAGGCCCGACCATGCTTAGGCTATCCGATTATCCGCGACACAACATGATGATCGGCCGACAGTGCTCACATGTGGTATGGCCGTAAGCAATTACTGCCTGACAAAGTCGGCCTCGTAAAGCTCACGTGCCTCGGGACGTGCAGACAGACAGGCAGGCAGACACACAGACAGACAGACAGACAGACAGACAGACAGACAGGCAGAAAGAAAGAAAGAAAAAAAAAACACAAAAGAGTGTTCCAAGTTTAACTGGCTGAATTGTGCTGACTGCTGCGGCCAGCAGGGGCGCGCTGGGAGGCAGAGACAGAAAAGCTTACAGCACCTGGTATTCCCAGGCGGTCTCCCATCCAAGTACTAACCAGGCCCGACACTTTAGTTTCCGAGATCGGACGAGATCGGGCGTGCTCAATGTGGTATGCCGTAAGCCATGAAAGGCTGACCGAATCAACTTCATAAACCTCAACTGGCTAGCAAGAATGTAATGCTAGCGTGTATTGAGAAAAAAAAAAAACTGCTTACAGCACCTGGTATTCCCAGGCGGTCGAACAGCCAAGTCCCTACTAGCGACCAATGTTTGAGCAGAGCTGAGCAGAGTTGAGCAGAAATTAGCCAATCATTGAGCCATGTTGAGCGAGCCCTTTGCTCAACAGGCAAATCAGGCTGACGTACCTGAGAGTAAAGAAAACAGTCCAATCGTTCATCAATGGCCACCAGTATTTTTGTATAACAGCTCACACAGCTAGATGACGTATTCCGATCCTCGCTCAATGATTGGTCTGTTGAGCGTGAGCTTTGCTCAGCATTGCTCAACCATTGGCTGATTGCTGCTCAGCTCTGCTCAACCATTGGATGGCTGACGATCGCTTAGGTACTTGGAGGGGAATTTGCTTGGGAATGGGAATACCAGGGCTGTGTTCGGATTCCTAGATAGCTGTCTAATCCTTGATCTCTTGTTAGACAGGTGTCTAACGAGAGAGGTCCTTTCGGGGGAAGGTATCTCAAAAACCTTTGTAAACCTTTGGTAAAAAATTACCAAAAAAAGCAAAGAAACGTACATCGGTGAATACTTTTGTGGAACTTCGACGATTTCATCCACCATCTTTTTTAAAATTTGTCTCCGGTTAGGGAATGGCGCAGAGAGTTATGGGTAATACCTGCCGCCATAAGACAGCAAGGCAGCTCAGATGCTCTCTTAAAAAATGACCGTTATATGACGTATTTCAAGGTATCTTACTAGAGAGGAAGAGAGGGTTTAAGACATTTCGAACAGTCCTTGCTCTCTTAATAGGAAGGAAGGAAGGAAGGAAGGGAGCATTTTAAGCCAATTCGAACAGGGCGCAGGTGCTGTAAGCTTTTATTTTTTTCTCAATACACTCTAGCATTGCCTTCTTGCTGGCCAGTTGAGGTTTATGAAGTTGATTCGGTCAGCAGTGATATTTCAGATGATAGAACAGTTGAAATTAATGCAGAATCCTTTCATACCACGAAACTAATTAGAATCGATTTATTTACGACGGTTTAGCCTGAAGTCCTGTTGTAAATTTGGCCTAACAATAAAAGTAGGCTACTTTAACGTGATGTGTTTTTGTTTCATTTCGCAACTTATTTACAGGTGCTCATTCGTAAACATTAGACATTTTATTTGCTTAAAACACACAGAAGTAATGTCAAATCGGAAAGAAATCAGCTGTCACTTGGCTATTACCCGACCAATACCTTTCAAACTCGGTGATAGTATTCATAACTAATTTGTCCTTCATTCTACCAAATATGATGAAACGGCATATGGTATTGCACCCGTGAGGCAAGCGTGAGTTTGATAGAATGGAGCCCGGTCCGCTCATATACAAAAGCTAACATTAACGTGAAGTGGAGTTAACTTGCGGCCAACACCATTGTATTACAAACTCTGACAACATACACTCATGATGAGAAAGTACACCTAGCATGTGTGTGTGACGTGCACAGGAATTTTGAAGGGCCACTGCTCTGCCCTGGAAAAAAGGGGCAACACGTTAATTTTTGTAACCGCCGCCGCCACGTCCCCTCCCCCTGGACGCATATTCAATTCAATTCAATTACATTTTATTTATATAGCGCAATAACAATAAAATCGTCTCTAGGCGCTTTACAGAGCCCAGAGCCTGAACCCCCTTAGTGCAAGCACATTGGCAACATGGGAAAGAAAAAACTCCCTGTTAGTCAGGAAGGAACCTTAAGCAGAACCACGGCACATAAGGGGGGGACCCATCTGCTTGAGGTTGGCCGGGTGGAGATAGCAAGGGGGGGGATGGGGGAGGGTTGTGTGGCAGAAGGGGAAGCGCACCATCTCTCCCAGGAGTGTCTTTATAGTTTTGAGCATCCTCAAGAGAGACCATGGGCCTCATTTATAAAATGTACTTACGCACAGATTTGATCTTAGAGTGTTTGTGCGATCAAATCCACGTCTAAGTACAGATTTATAAAAACCGTCTTAGACGTAGAAAAGGACGTCTGGTTCTAGGTCGCGTAAGTACATTTCCTTGTGGCAATACTGGAGTACTGCAGGAATTCGGAACTCTCCGAGCACCGACACGCAGTTTCATCATCATCATCGTCACCACCACTGTCCCCATAAGGGCTAATGGTAAAAGGCCAAATGAATGTTTCGCTCAATACAATCAATTAAACAATTTGAATAATTCATACATGAATGAAATTCACGTCTAATAGGTATTAATTTTAATTCCACACGTGTAAAACATTTAGCTCAATTTATAGCCAATAAAAAGCCTGATAGTGACTTAGTTTTCAGTAGGAGATATAGGCTGCATTGGCGTTGATAGAGGATATTGCCAACCGTGCAGAGAAAGGGTTTTTCGTGATCACGCAGGATGATGTATGGCTGATAAGCAGGTACTGCTTACCAAGAACAGCTCTGTTAGAGCTTTGTGCCCAAATGGGCCCTCATCTACAGACACGCACCTGATGCAACCAGGCCATACCCGTTCAGGTTCAGGTTTTGTCTGTTCTTGGGTTCCTGGCTACAGGAACGTTCCAACGAGAAATTGGAGACCAGTCGGGTATATCCCAGTCATCTTTAAGCAGAATTTTGCCCGATGTTCGTCGCGGTATTATCCCTCTATGTCCGAAATGTATTACATTTCCATACAGTGCCCAGGAACAGCGAAATGTGAAAGAGGATTTTCTGCATAAAACAGGGTTCCCAATTGCTTCTCACCCCGATTGCGCACACTCAGACAGCCTAGGAAGCCCACTTCAATACAGCACATGCCCGTGCACAGTCGGTAGTGGAGCGCAGCATAGGCATGCTGAAGGGAAGGTGGCGATGTTTGGATGCATCGGGAGGGAGACTTTTATATGACCCCGAAAAGGTTTGCCAGATCATCCTAGCCTGTTGTGTGCTACACAACATCTGTCTAAGCCATGGCATAGAGCTAGGAGAATACGAAATGCGCATGGACCAAGATGACCACCCTCCCATCCCAGCTGGCTGGAACACGCACATCACTGCGCTGAGAAGACGGGAACTGATTCACCAACTATACCAACAGTATAAGAATAAATGCACACATGTTCACATTTTCTTCAGAATGTTTTATTTAGGCACGTTTGTTAAAAGAACCCTCAATAGTGGACAGAGTTCGACAACAACCTCACTAACAGACTCATTCAAGTCCCTTTGTGAATGAGAAGAGGAAGCTGGTAATGGCCGACGAGGCCCGATGCTGGTGCAGCAGGTGCTGCTGCCGCAGATGCAGATTCTGGTGCTGCTCGTGCCGCAGGTGCGGCAGCTGGTCGTTCGGAGACGTGCCTCTACCATGTCACATACTTTGCTTTTGCCATTACGCCACCAGACAGGCTTTTGAACAATGTTTTGGCCCGCATCAGCAGAACGTCGATTTCAGCCTCACTATAATTCTTCTTTTTACATGTTTCTTTCTTGCTTGCCATTGTCACAGAGAGTTTGTGCATTGAGGATGCGCTCCATTTGTGCATTGAGAATATGCTAATTCGATTAAGTAGGGGCGTTTTGAGGGCGGAGATTCAGTTGCGCACAATTCCACGATCATTTGTGATTTATAAACGCAGGAATGGCGTACACGTGTTTTTTGTGCGTACGTTAGCTTTCTGTGAATCACACTTACGATCATTTCGGAAAACGTCTGAGATCAAATGAAGGATGGTTTCTACGCAACATTTTATAAATGAGGCCCTTTGTTTCGCCCGGCTTCTAATAATGAAGTGACCCAGAACATTATTGTTGCCATTGGTCATTTGTACAAATTCTGTTATTATTTATTTGAAGAGAATATGTATTACTTTAATTTACTGCAAACACATTGCTTTGTCATTTTTTTTTTACCTTTGTACAAAATACTCGTATACTGTTGATCATTTGTGGTACATTCCAGTTAGGGGTGGAGATTAAAAAAGAAAACAAAAAACACGTACATATGGCAGATCTGCAGAATCCCATAACATAGGATAATAGTTGACAATTTATTTTCCCTTGAAGAGCAAAGTACTGTCTGTGGACCATGTCTAACTCATGTGGAAGTAAGCGCTTTTTTTATTTCAGTGGCATATTTCTGCCCATAAGGGTTGTAGGTACACCTGGAATTCGTCCATTGTGTTTGCCTTTAATCAGTAACTTGCGTGTGGTTTCACCCGGAACCTACGTAAAACTTAAAAAATGTAACCTGATGCATTCTTAACCACGCCCCTGAGCTTGGACAAAAGGCACGTCTTCCCAGATGTGACCTCTCTCTCTCCCTCCCGGCATCGACCGAGGAGCAACGTTTTGATCTCTCTCTCTGCCGGCGTCTGCCAGGCACACAACTCTTTGACCTCTCCGCACCTCCAGCATTGCTTGGAGCACACCGTCTCTCCTACCACCGTCAACCGGTGGAGGCCTTCTCTCTTTGTTCTCTCGCAACAAAGAGAACACTCTCACTTCTTACGGCCGACACACGCCTAAGATCTCTCAGTCAACGAACTGCTAAGTGAGCAAAAGCAGCTAACAATAGGAAACAGCAACAGATTTGCGGAAACTGCAACGGGACGAGCGGTCAAATCCTCCGACCTAAACTGCAGTGAAACAGAGACATCACAGCAAGGACAACTTTCTCCAGCTACGGACAGCATCATCTCTTCTCTGCCGTTTCAACATCGGACTCGCCAGCACGACCCTTTTCACAAAAGACTGGTAAACTTCGACTGGGCATTTAGCTATCCTAGCTATTCACAACCTGGCTAAGCATAAGACTGTTTACATGCCATTGTTCATGTTTTTCACCTGTTTTGTTTACTGAACGTAACTGTTAATATATTTTCATTGTTAGTTGGTAGTTGGCTTCGCCACACCATTTAAGGGTTATCGTTAGGATTGCTTCTCAGACACATCGGGTCTTGCATGCATCACTGACCATTTCCCTCTTCTAACATGGCATCTTAATCGCGCATGATTACATATACATTGGCCTTCACATACCCACACACGCAAAGAGAATACTCAAACTTCGCGCTGCACATAGGCTCGTCCTTTTTCCACATCACATGTATGTTCGCGTACGTGCACACACATGCACGCGGAACTGCGGTGATCAAACAAAGGAACACACACACATTCTTTCTGGCGCGCTCCTAACAGCGCAACCCCGAGCCCACAAGCTTGCACACACACACACCCTCTCTCTTACACATCCCCACACTCCTTCAATTCATTAGGTAGTTACATTTAGCTAGATTACATATTACGTGTGTTATTTCTTATTATTGTGTAAATAAATACTTTGATTATATACGCTGGTCTATTTAATGTTACACAAGAATAAACGTTGCCAACCTCTTCTATTCAGAACTCCAATGACCTTCACCCATACTATTAATAAGGTAACTTTGGTTGTAGTTATTCATTTAATTATTAATCAGAGTTCCAAATTGATAGTATAATATATTTTATGAGACTGATATATTTAATGAGACTGATTTGTGGATTATCATTATTTTGACCACTGTGGAGGACACTACACTTTGTGTGGCGCTCCCTAGGTGTTCAACTTAATTGATCTGCCTTTGTGTTGAATGGTTGATGCCTGTCCAATCGGGTGAGATCACCAACATATTGTTGCTGTTGCAAGGACAGCACCGGTGTGTCTTGGTGGCCCTCGCAAAGACGGTATCACAATTTACACACAATTGCACCCACATTCACCCGGCGCCTGCTCACAGGGTAAGGTACCTAAATAGTCTGGTACTCCCATGTGAGGCTGGTACCAATTTCACCTACAGGGTACTTAGATTAAATGTGTCAGTCTAGGATATAAAATGAAATATCCTTGCATTTCGTAATCATTATTAATGCACTGTCCTTCAAGATCAGTTTTTGTTGCACTCTGAATTGTGCGTCATCATCACAGCTACAAGACTCATTGCTCCTGAACAGACACGTCATCCAGTCAGTTTGTCCTCTGCTGTCCCAAGACACCGCCACACATTGTTGACATAAAGAGATAAGATAAGATTTTAGTATGTTGATATGGGACATGTCTACAAAATTATGGTCATGAACTGCTTATATTACAATTTTACCACTCAATTTACCAGGGGGGTAAAGTAAAAGTAAAGAATCCTGTACTTATTTTGCTTTAAGGAAGCAGTATAAAGCTGTATAAACAACACAATCATGTAGCTATTATGAAGTCATGTACAATATACAGTATGGAAGAGAGAACCTATGACCTCAACCACAACTCATGATACATTTATACACCCAGGCCCATTTCTGCGCAATATCACAAAGATTATGTTATTGGCACCAGCACACTTTCTTTGAAACTAATAGAAACATTTGTGGTGTAATCAATAAACTCGTGTCATAGTTCTGTTGCCTGGGCAAGAATGGGCACTGCCACTTCGTATACAAACATATCTTTCTCAAAATTCACTTTTTTATAATGCTGATACTCAAAAGCAAGAAAAGAGGAATACATCACAGAGATATCCTATATCAATCCAAAACACAGGTAAAGTATCATCAAAGATAAATCATAGTCTTCCCACTTATTACCATTACGGATAACCCATCTCACAAAGACGAAAGATTGTATGATGTCCATGTCCACAAAAACTTAATTTAGCCTTAACATTCTCATAACCTAATTTTGACAACATTCAAGCAACTGATGTTTTGCAAATGATTTACAAGCATTCAGGGGCGGAGATCCCATTTCATTGTAGGGGGGGACAATACATGGTCAAATTTCAGAGTGTAATTCCGGGGGGGGGACATGAAAAAATTGCTTTCACGAGAGCTAGCATATACTGCTAAATACCGAATTCTCTTATCACATTTACAAACAGAAATTCGAAGTCATTTTAGAATTATCTAAACAGCATTAAATGTACTAACACGAAATATCTATTCACAGACAAATAATGTCCAAAGTTCAAGAGAACTTGATGCTCAAAATAAGTTATAAAACAGCTCAACAGGGAATCGAACTAGCAACCTTTTGATTATAATACGACCTCTCTACCTCCTGCGCCATTGCCACTCCATATTACAATACCAGCATAGTTCATCGACCGCAGAAAAAGATGACATTCATTTAACTTCAGATAATTTAACAAATCTGGAGAGGCATGCGTGTGTTATCGGCAAACGTTCACGTTGTCATGCCAATCCATTAATAAACGTATGTATACTTGTGCATATCGATTGGAACTTCGTAAATGGAGTTTAGAAAAAAAGTTCTTCTTTACATGTTCTTACTGCGTTCGAGAATGAGGTAAATCTCTTTACATATCGTGTATCATAGCGGCAGCGACAGGGGACAGAGTAGGAAACAGTCTGACAATCTGACCGTGTAGGCTACTGGGCTGATTAACTGAAACACGGAGCTGCCGGTAGCCCTGCCGGTGGAAACAGCATGTGAACCAAACCACTTTGAGGAATAGGGGGAACATGATTTTTCAACACTTAAAAAACACATTGTTTTACATCTATAATTAGCACCGCTTGTGTCGTCGTATTTTTATTTAAAAATTTTTTTTTTTTTTTTTTTTTAAATGTCAATGATTGTTGGGGGGGGGGACAACTTTATGGTAGGGGGGGACACGTCCCCCCCGTCCCCCCCGGGATCTCCGCCTATGCAAGCATTTTAAAAATGTAACTTAAATCCCACTACTTAAAATAACTGTGCTTTGGCTCAATTCACATGCACAGACATACTCCTCATTAAAGGACCATGAAATTAAATTTCACTATCGTGGAATGCTGCTTGGATATTACATTCGTTTTAAAAGTTGTGTGAACTGATACAGGTGATGCTCAATCATACTTTAGTATGTAGTATAGTTTGTGAAGAAATAATGGGAGAAAGAACTATCTGAGCTATCGCAATCAATGTCCATTCATCATTCAAAAGAAACGTTTTTTTTTTAAGTACTAACCTTTGCCCCACAAGACTGTTTCAATCTGTTGTCATTAGCTGCCAAATTGCTGACACTAACAGGACAAGGCGTATCCCCTATATAAAGTGGTGAGTAAGGAAAACTCTGAATGTCTGAATTGAACACATCTAATTCTATCTCCCCTGACAGAACAAGGAAGCTTAACTTCCATTGGCGCAACACCCTCAAACATGACATGCATTATGTCCTGGGAATTAGTTTGATTAGTTCAAATGCAGGATTGTCAAACTAGTCTACTGCTTGTTAATACCTCAAGTGGTTTTGAGGGAGGACTTCAAGGTATCTGTGCTGGCTTTATTCTGTTTCACACCAATACAAAACATTATTTCAGTAGTTTAAAAACAAACTTTGACACTCAAACTTGGTAATTTTGCAACGTTATTTGTTCATGCATAATAATGTTAGACCTAGGTCTACCGCCGACTTCAAACACAATATGGTGTTTCACCTGGTAGTGGCACTTGCCATACTACAGCCCATTCTATGAATCATTCAAACTTTGGCCGTTTGGTACAAATTGCATGTCGGAGTTGGACCCTGATGATCAACAATTATGGCTACATATGTATATTTATTTATTTATTTTTAGCTTTAGTTCACAATGGCATTCCAAAGCCCACAAATACACAAGTACATAAAATAAAACAAAAACAAATTTGAAAACAAAATATGTTAAACAATCTCTATATGTGTTTGTTTAAATACAAATTATTCAATATTGATGCAAATGATTTTAAGTGATTTCTTGAAGTGAAGCATGATCTTAAACAAAGACAAATGATTGAATCAAAAGCAAATGAAAACCATCACCAGGTATGATTGTCCCTTTGTGTTTCATATAAATAAGCTTTGGACATCATTGACAAGCACAGTGTAAAAATAAAACATGATGTCAGAGTTTCTCCAGTATTCTATCTCTGTGTAAGTACAGTAACAGTAGTTCAGTAATATCAGTAAAGCAATATAAGTTCAGTGAAGAAAATTCAATTACATTTGTAAAGAAAAAAACTGCAGTGCAATATGATGTATCAAGAATGGCATTTGGTTTTATCTAATGTGGTTCAGTTTATTTGAAATAGGTGCATTGATTCTTGATTGAGCTAAATGTATGACATGTATTAAACATGGAATGTTGACTGGCTTTGCTGTCCGAGACGCACCATTCAACAGAGACACTTAAACATTTAAAGAGTACACTTATATTTCGCTAGATATATTGATCATATAATTTAATATCAAAAGCCCCTTTGAATGAAAATGTCCCTAGTTATAAAAATAAATAAATATTGTTTTGTTTTAGATTATTTGGTTATGATCGTGTTACTTGATATGCATATCCAATATAATTCTATTTTTCACTGGCATTTCTACCCTGAGTAGCTCCACAAAGCCAAGTAATCAGGCCCAGTTCAGAAGAACTTCAGGGTATAGCGGACCATAAATGGTGTGTTGTGTCACCAAGCGAGATGCAGATGAGGGTGCTGCTGTAGAGTGGCCACCAGCTGTTCCTCTGTAGGTTCCTGCACATGCTCTCTGTAGGATTGAGGAGAGACAAAATACTTCACATTTAATGTATAGCTAATTTATATTCAATACATATCCATACTGTATGTGATTGATCTAAACAAATTGAAGCAAATCACATCAACCGGTGCAGTAATTTCGTGCATGTTCCCCCTTAAAAAAATGTATGCCAGGTAAGGTGTGACTGCACTATAAGAAAATACAGTAGACAGATTAGGTCATTCATTCATTCGTTCAGTAGTGTAAACTAGATGCCTACAAACCTACAATGCCTGATTTTCAGGCAGACTAAGCATCAGATGTTCACTTCATCTAAATATACAGTGGGTGGACAAATTGGACAAAACACCCAGACACCCCAGAAAATGCCGTACTTGTTTAAGTATAAGCATAAATGAGGTCCAGCCAGCAACACTTTGCAGTCCACACAAAAAACTATATACCGCAAGCTTCACAAAGCTGGTATTTTCTGGCGAGGTCACCGTTCAAAAACCATTTGATCTGAAAAATATTGGTGTTTCTATATCATGACATTAAGTATGTATTTAATAATAATCAATTCCTTGAATCTATTGTTCACACTCCTTTGTCGCCACGCATGTGATGCATTTACATTAAGTGTGCCGGTGGTGAAAGTCTGTATATTAATTAAGGCTAGCATTAGGGGTCACATCGTTACCCCACACACAAAGTATCTGCATCTGCAGGTGATGAAAGTCTGCGAAAGAAACAGTGACTGATCCAAATGAAGTTCCTTTTCAACTTCAAACTTTTCACTATCAAAAACACCAGAGACAGAGGCTCCAGCTAATAGAAGTAAATATAATCAATCAAGAAGTTAATAAATTACATGTAGAAAGTGTTCATCTTCTATTGCTTCTACTGTACAAAGCTGAGCAAACACCATCTGTTAGTGTGAGAGAGAACCTCGAGTGTGTGAAACTTGGGGCTGGGTGATATGGCTAAAACACTCACATCTTGATATGCTGAGGAGAAATGGTGATTTGATACAACACAATGAACTCAAAACCTTAAAGTCTTATGTTGAAGTATTACTATTTAGTTGTGATATACTGTTTTGTTAACTTTTTGATATCTCAATAGTTACTTTCAGTTGAGAAAAAATCAAAACAAACTGCACACAGCACATCTAAAGTGCTATCGAAGACAGTCAGAATTCCAAAATGAAACAATTCTGTATTTTAATGTATAATAAATGTAGCCTATTTTTTTTTCTTCATTTTGATGATGGTTTGGCTTAGTAGCCAGGCCCTTAATGTTCGCCACTACTGTTACCTAATATGGTGGGGTTGGCATTTTGGCGGGCAACAAAGAAAACATGTCAAATCAAAGACGTTAAAGACGTTACCTTTGATTACCCATCAGAGAGCGTAATATTAAGGATATATTAAATAAGAACAAGCAACACAAATAACATGTGTCCATGTGGGCGAGGCTACGTAAGGAAGAGCACAAGTTCAGCCCAAATTCACCAGTGGCCAGGCATGTCAAAGACTAGAAACACACTGTTCAAAATTTGAGATGCAGAGGCATAGAGGAAGTCACACCGCGTGGAAGCGGTGGGGTTGGAAACTGAAAGATTTGAAGAACAGAAGCCTATTGACAGCATACCTGGGATACACATCACACTGGTTTAAATGAAGATTTTGATTTGACGTGTTTTCTTTTACATTTATGCACTCATGGAATCATTTTATTCTGGCCTCTGTGTATTGTTGTTTATGTTTATTGAGTTCAGTGTGTTTGCTGAATGACCGGTCCGCTATGTTTATCGTTGTCTTTGTGTCTATATTATGGAGGACAGGCGTATATGCTATTGTTATGAGCTTGGTCACTGAAGTCAGCCTATTCAAGACGATGTGCCATTGCACTAAATGCTCTGTATAGTGTGTGTGTGTGTGTGTGTGTGTGTGTGTGTGTGTGTGTGTGTGTGTGTGTGTGTGTGTGTGTGTGTGTGCTTGCTCTAGGGGGTAAGACCCTTGGCTCTGTAAAGTGCCTTGAGATCATTTCAATTGTTAAGTTGCAAAGATTGCATAAAATGCAAAGAACCTTCCTGTAAATCTTCCTGTAAACAAAAGTGGATCAGAAAATGGTATTTGGCACATTACTATTTCTCCAGCTGAACATTTGAGAACCAGATACTCCACAATGTCATGCATTTCTACACAGGCAGTCCATCAGAGAGGCACCTCAAAAAGGGCCAGAGCAAAACAATGGCGTACAAACTCTTCCATGTAGTTGGAGGATACATATGTGGCCCAGCTGACTGACCTGAACATCAGTTGTACTGAGGTCTGGTAGGCTGTTCGCTCCACATCCACAACAGTGAATGCATGACTGCGGTCCCAGCGGTATGTGAAGTTCTGTGAAGGAGCATGAAAGCAGTCAGCATCCATTCACAGTGACAGACTCTTGACAGATTGACACATTTTACTGAATTTGCTAAGCACACAGTAAAAGTGTGACAGGGTTCTGAATATGCTGATTTATTTCAGTAAATCACAAATATTTTAACATAACAAAAAACATTTGCTAATTGTACAATATGCTCACAGGGAATGATTTATGAATGGTTCTAGAGAACCAGTGAACCCCTCTGTGAAGGACCCCAGCGTGAAGCATTAGTGTGTAGGGCACACTGCGATGGGAGGTGGGCCAGGGAGGTGTGTGTGCATGAAGTGAATTGGCGCGGCAGTGTGGGCAGTGTGACATCTATACAGGTGTGTGTGTGTGTGTGTGTGTGTGTGTGTGTGTGTGTGTGTGTGTGTGTGTGTGTGTGTGTGTGTGTGATTGTGTATATAACACCAACCCTGGGTGCAGCTTTATTACCCCTGTTCATGATCATGACATCAAATATTTGACAACCTCTAACATACAAAGCCCTGAATGGTGTAGTCTATGTATGGTGCTTGGTCTGCCTATCGTCATAATGCTGCTACAAGGCCAAAAATTGCACGAAGGGTTTATAAACAGGGAAGAAAGGAAACTTTCTGCTACTAACTTATCTCTTACCTCCAGTATAAGGGCGATGAACAGGTTAACCCACATTACAGAGGAGATTAACCACCAAGAGACGAAGTAAACCTTGGACCATCTGAAAAGATAAAACAAGGCAAATACTGCCATCACATACAGGTGAAGTGGAGAATCAGAGTAAGATCTCAGGACTTAATATGTTGGGGAAGTGCAGTGGCAACTGCTGGCTTACTCTGTGGTATATCGGGTGTAGGCATCTGTGAACACGTGCCAGTTATTCACTACCATGATATTGTACAGCATGACCAGAGAAGACTGACAAAAAGTAAAAAACAAAAGTTAAGGATATTCTTAGGATAGTCTCACAACAAACAGCAGGTTATATCTGACAATTGATATTGAACTTTGGGGAAATAAGGTATGCACTTGTATGTATATTACGTAAGTAGCTGTGAAAACTAATTGTAGTAGTGGAGCGAAACTCAAAAGAACTTACTGCAAAGTCATCAAAACTCAAAGAACTTACTGCAAAGTCATCAAAGTTGTTGGGCCAGTACTCCAGTTGCTCATATGTACCACATTCCATGCTGAAGTTAGCTGATATGTTTTCCATGCTTGAATTGGAGATGCTATAGAGAGAGCATAATATTAACTTTTCCTCAAAAACTAGTTTTGCCAGATTTGTAAACGTTTTGACCCCTATAGTCACGATTGTGTGTGAGTGATATAGATACAATTATGTCAAATTAACTTTGATAATTAATTTTGCTGGTCTGGTGGTCAAGAGGTCATGTATTTTGTGAGACGTCCTTTGTGTTTCGGGAGAAGATGTGAGGATTTTTGGTAGATGTTGATGGATTTGAATGATTGTGTTAGTTAAGGAGTTTGTGGGAATGATCTTGGGAAGTGGTGATATTGAGACACCTGGGAAGGTGTTCCCCGGACCCCTTGGTGAAACACAAGTCAAACCAGTCAAAGATTTCTGTGGAAAGAAAAGCCCCAAGCCATGGAATAAAAGACTATCGACCACTGAGCCTGATGTTGAAGAGGGTTTCTTGTCATCTTGGTGTTCGTTTGACGGATGCAGTCAGGACAGACTCCCTCTCCAGGTTCAGGGGCCTGACCATGAGGAGTTGTATAGGGGGGGGGGGGTTCTTTGGTTACAAGTTTACCATAATGTATTTAATACATTGGCTCTGGCTTTTTCCATGATTTCATATACATGGTAATGTTCCAATTGCTATCATCTCTTTTTCTCTGAAACACGGTTAAAGCACTGGCACGTTCATGCTCAGGGGTACTGTAGTCTGGTCGGGATTTTCCAAGGTATGATCTTAGATGTTTAATATTGCTAATTAATGGGTTGTTTTTGTTGCAATTTTCAGCAATGTTAAATATTGCACTCAAAATAAACTTCTATCCATTGCATGGTTGCACTCTGAAACATGAAATGCGCTGCTTTTGCCAAAAAACAAACTTTATGTAAAAATTATTTAGAAAGTTTAACCATCTGGGGACTATGGCATATTAATGGCAGATTGGACGATGGCAGATTGTATTATTCCACTCAAAATAGTTATTTTCTGTTATTGTTACTGTGACCACTGTCGGTGCTTTGTGTTTTACATTTTTTTGTATTGAACAACCTCAACCTGCTAATACATTTAATACATTTGATTACATCTCTAGCTGCTAATACATGTAATACATTTGATTAGATCTCTGGTTTGTATGTGTATTGCTGAGGCAGGAGAATGGAAGAGCTGGTTTCACTATCCTGCTGCACATTCTGCTGCAATAGAAGAGCTGGTTTCACTATCCTGCTGCACATTCTGCTGCAATGGAAGAGCTGGTTTCACTACCCTGCTTCACATTCTGCTGCAATGGAAGAGCTGGTTTCACTACCCTGCTTCACATTCTGCTGCAATGGAAGAGCTGGTTTCACTACCCTGCTTCACATTCTGCTGCAATGGAAGAGCTGGTTTCACTACCCTGCTGCACATTCTGCTGCTAATAGAAGAGCTGGTTTCACTACCCTGCTTCACATTCTGCTGCTAATAGAAGAGCTGGTTTTCTAGCAGGCGGTTCCAGGCCTGGAGGGAGATGTGCAGCAGATTATAGCTCACACGAACCTCCTCCTCACCCACTTGATGGCTGAGCAACATCGGAGGAGGTATTGGTGCTCCTCAGACATCAACAACGGTGAACTTTCTCTTGCTCCAATAACTGCCACTCTGAAGCACTGAACTCTGCACCGCCCATTTGACCTCTCAGGGCGCTGTTCACCACAGCGACAGTTCCCAATTCAATCTGTCCACACTGTACTTTTTTCTCTGAGGGGCATCCTCAAGTGTTCACCTGGTTCACTAGAACCCTCTTCAACATCAACAAGTCAATTCAACAAGCTCAGGAGTGGTCATGAGTCTTCTCTTCTTTTTTGGGTTAGCTGTACCTATGTTCGAGTTCTTCTTTTGACCGCTAGGCTTGTTGTTCTTTGTCTACTCTCTCGCTCTATATTTTCCCAGTGTTTCACCAAGGGGCTGGAGGAGCACTGACTTAGATCAAACATTCATCAAAGATCCCTGCACTTAGGGCAGAGAGTTGGCTACATTCAAATAGAACCATGTCGTCTTGTACTCATCCTTCTCATCAGTGTTAAGTACCTGTCATGGGCTGGTGGAGAAATAGCCCCCTGGAACAGCCAAATCCCCAGAACCGCATACACGTAGTAAACCACCTGCAGAAGAGAAAAGCAACCATTTGACAGCGTAGATGGTACCACTACCATTCGGTGGCACCAGAACAAGTTTCAACAGCAGGAACATGGGTTAAATCCATTGGCAACACAACACCTTCTGAGAACAATATCACTTCAGATAACGTCTTCAAGAAATCTCGTGAAATCGGGATTCACCTATTAATCAAGTCCTCTTTCAAAGTATAATAGTCTTTTGGAAGGAATTTTATGAATGAACACCAAAAAAAGGCAGTCTCGGGTTCAAAGTGATCACAACCACTTGCAGGTGATGTTAAATGGCTTCACATAGATCCTGAGAGAAACAATAGGACATCAACAGAGCCAGGGCTTACTCTGATATCAATGCAATGTTAGCGAACACGTTCATTTGGTATAGCACCATTATAATGGAAAATATTGCATTAACAAATTCCAAAAGATGAAAAAGCTTCAAATGTACAAAAACTAAAATATACAGACGGTATCTGATGTTATCCCAGGTTGCAACCCAGGTCCAATCTGAATCGCCAGAACCTGGGTATAGCCAGCGTCGACTGACTTGGTCTGAATTGACGAAAAGAGGTTACAAATAACCCTGGTCCGATCCGGGTCACTGGTCTGAAAAGAGTATAATTTTTGCCTGTAGAGTGACCACTGGGTCTGCATGCATCTACCTAGAATAGATCATATAGGCTTACACTCCTTCTCACCCACTGCATTTCTCCAAAGGACAATGTCTGGCATAACCACCCCTTCACACATGGCAGTCGGTGTCCAGGCTGTTGTTGCTCATTTGTGGTTCCACCAAATACCATCAGAGCAGGAGCGCCTCTCTTCAAGACTCACTTGAAAACCACTTCCTTTCTGAACACCTGTAACACCCCCAACACTCTCGCATTTCCTGTTTACTTCTTCTATCTGCTGTTTTGCCCTTTGTCAGATTGACTAGAATTATATCTTTTGCCTACTCTCTGTAGCTTGATTGCTGTTCCTCAATTGTAAAAGTGTCAATTCAATATAATGTAAAGCAACTGAATTTATATAATGTAATAAAAACAAGTAATAAATATTCCTTCAGGCCACAGCTGTGGGATGCACAAAAAGACAGAAAGATTGAAATGCTAAATCTTGCAACAGTACAATTTACACACCTGCACTATACCTTATCAGTAACTACCCTTTAGCTGGCATTATATTTGTATCTGTTTTATTTGTATTAGTTATGGGCTACAGACAGCGTATGTTGTACCGTGAAGGAGTGCGACAGATCCCGGGTACAGCAACGGCGCATTTTGCGATTGTCACCAGCCAATTGGGCACTGTTGTGCACCCTTACAAAGCTTATGACTAAAATCTCTGCATGTACCAAAACTAACTAAATACAATTCCCATACACCTATCCAGGCAGCCTCTCTCTCTCTCCCTCTCCTTTCTTATCACATTGCTAATGCCTATAATAACACTGATAAAACGGCCATATTGCCTTCTGTTAAATCTACTACCCAAAGGTATCTCCTTATCTGTTTCTGAAATTGATGTCTACTAACAAAAATGTTCTCTCTCCCTTATAGCATGTTCCAATATGGACAGCCAAACTCTACCCACTCACTCTGTTCTTTTTCTTACTCTCCTAATCTAGACTATCTTCGCTATGGGACGCTGCTGTAGTCTCTCCACCCGGTCTACCTGTAGAAACCCTCGGCCAATTGCACCCACCACTGCCGTACACTTACTCTACCTCATACCCTATGCTAGCATTTATATACAATATATATTATTGCCACCATCGACATGTTTCTCTGTTCCTACTCCCCTTACCCCTGTAACAGTAACCCTATGAGCACAGTGTATACCCACTAAACTGGTCTTGTCTGTATTATGTATTTACCACCGGATGTCTGTATATATATATATATATATATATATATATATATAAAAATAATGTACATCTACCAAATGCAGGCTGTGTACAACACCTGTTGTTTCCCTTCCCCTTCGGCCACACAACCCTCCCCCTTCCCCCCTTCCTATCTCCACCCGGCCGACCTCAAGCAGATGGGTTCCCCCTTATGTGCCTTGGTTCTGCTTAAGGTTCCTTCCTGACTAACAGGGAGTTTTTTCTTGCCCGTGTTGCCATTGTGCTTGGTCTAAGGGGGTTCAGGCTCTGGGCTCTGTAAAGCGCCTTGAGACAATTGTATTGTTGTGGCGCTGAATTGAATTGAATTGAATTTAATTGAATTGAATGCTACTTTTATACCACGGCTTGGTTGAATTCCCTTTTGTGATGCCTTCTTTAGAAATGTTTGCACACCTGCTAAGTAGTTCCAGTTTTTTGATTGCATAACACTTGCATATCAATTCGCCTTGATCAAGTTCATTCGGATGTTTGAATGAACATTCACTTTGTGGAAGAGTTACAAATCAGTCGACTTACGAACAGTGAGTAAGTGAGTACAGCCAATAGCTTTTGGTACAGTTACACTACATCTGGGCTCAGGATCACAGTGATTTGACAAAGCTAAGGCTCAACAGAATGCTGGAATATGATAGCTTGACAACGAGAGGTGTGGAACAACTGGCCTTTGGCCATAGCATCTACCCGTTTAGAGCTAGTAACTGCAGTGTGTCCTGGAAGTCAAGAACAGACCCAATGTGTGAACAGAAAGTAGTTGTTCTACAAAAAAATCTGTTTTATCAATAAAAATGTAGATATTATATCCAGAAATGTACATAACACAACAAGGAATTGACTCACCATAAGGATTCCTGCAAAAGCCCGTAGATTTTTCACCAAGTCAACTAAAGTGCTTGCCACCAAAGCCATTAACTGTAAACAAACACATTGGGATGGAGCTTATAAATATAATGACATTGGAATACTATAATAAAAAGGGTAGGACATTACAGAATAGTTGAGATTCTGTTTCTTAGTCAACAAAATGTTCTCTTCACAGTCTGTGAGAAAAACATGTGTAATAGTTGATGGGGAGATCCTGGGTTAGGCTACATTGCAGGAGAGGAGGCCGATAGTAACTAGCTTTGTTCGCTTTGGTGCTTATGGTTGGGAACATCCCACAACCTCCAATCCTCTCATCGTCACATGCAAATACTCATACCCAGGATACAACCCCACACCGCATGTTGTGATCGAAACTACAGACATCATTATTTTATTGTATTATTTTATGACTTATGTTTCTGTTTTGTTCTCCTGTGTGTCTGTTTGTGTGTGTGTGCACTGTATGAAAAGTGGTGTATCCGGCAGTTTTAGGACAAAGTTAATTCCATGTCAATTCCATGTCCATGACATATTTGGTTATCAGGAACCTGCCTGACCACAGTCATTAGTTAGCTGTGGTGTAATGTAATGTAAAATTATCTAATTTATTGAAATTTTCAATTTTCTTTTAGGTGGATTTTTTGGCCACTGGTACTGAATCACCAACCATTTCGTGTCACAAATGTATCCATAACGTCAACATTAGCCTATCGCCCACTACACTTTCATGCTCCGGGAAAGTTTTTTTCATTGTCCCGCTGCAATTAATACTACGACGTCAATCAAAATGTCCGCACTATGATTCTAGGTCACATTACTTAATAGGCTAATTAATACAATATTTATTTGTTTGAGTGTGGTTGTTTAGTGCGATGGGGTGTATGATCTTTATTGTATATAAAGGAAGACATTGCAACGGGAAAATCTCCCGTTCATCGCGTCCATTCGCGCCCCACCTGTCACGTCTCTGCGCCCTGCCCCACACTTTGAGAAACGCTGCCTTAAATTAGATTAGATTCAACGTTATTGTCATTGCACAGAGTACAAGTACTGAGGCAACGAAATGCAGTTTAGCATCCAACCAGAAGTGCAAAATAGCAAAAAGTGCAGAGTATGTGCATATGTAAAGTGTAATAAGTGAATAAATAGATATGTACAGTAAGAAATAGATATGCAATATGAACAGTAAGAAATGGATATGCAATATGAACAGTAATTGGGACAAGAATAGCAGCAATTGAGGTAAGAAGTGTAGGTATGATAAGTATATGTAAAGTGCAGGTGTAAGTATTAGTGGTGGTAATAAGTGAGATGAAGTGAAACAGGTATTAGTAATATTATATTTAAGACGTATTGTAGGTATAAGTACGATTAATACAGTAATAAGTGGTAGAAAAAACATTCTGGTGCAAATGTTCAGTGGCTGGAGGAGGGTGTGGCAGTCAAGCCAGGGTGGAGGAGGGAAGTACAGTGCAAATGCAAAGCAACACTATGCAACAATTCGCCACTTTCTGATGTATGCGTTTATGATATAATCTTCAGAATCATTTTGATGGTATATGGTCATGTGCCATGCACCATATCCTCTTTCTGTCCCTGATTACAATGACTAGTCAAGTGTCAATCATAAAGCTCAGCGTAAACTGACTATGCCTGAAATACTGATGATCAGGGCCAGGCAGAGCCAGGGGTGGGATGGGCCTTGGGTTGGCAGCTGGATTGATAACTCCCAATCAGTAGCTCTTAATGAAGCCGCCCATCCCATTTTTGCTGCAATGATTATTCTGTTTGTGCATGTTGGTGTGTCTTACCTTTATGTCAGAAATGATCCTCAGAAAACGGAAAACAATAAGCATGTTGATCAGCCGAACCATCTCCCACAGAGACATGAGGCCATGCTTTTCTTTCCTAGAGAAGAACACATCTATCAACAAAAGACATCTTAATAAAGGAAGGCATTGCTGATTTACACACCAAAATGTTTTGACAACACCTACCGGCGACAAAAAGGAAGCTTGTATACGGAAAAAATTGAAATCTGGAGCATCTAAATGACAGAAAAACATCTGATCAGTTATCTTTGAAGTGTAAAGCTGCCAAAGCATCTACTGAGCATCTACTTTCACATATTAAGATTCCACATCTATATCATAAATGTGACAGACTACATACCAAGAGTAAAATGGTGAGCACCCCATCAAAGATATTACTTCTGTAGGACAGGTAACCTCTCCACCCAAGAGCGAAGATTTTTAATGCCATCTCCAAAACGTAAAATAAAATAAATAGACAATTGATGACCTGGAAAGTAAAGATTACATTATTACATTGCTTTTTCACAAAACACACAGTCATCACAGTAATTCACAGACTAAATAACATCAATTGGGTGTTGGTAAATACCTCTAAATAATCATCACGTTCTGTAACCGTTTTCTCAGAGTCCAGAACTAAAACAGTCTGTGAGGCAATGGAAATGGTGGAAGAATTACATAGGGCAAATATCAAATATTGAACAGTCATTCAACAAATATATGTCCATATCATCAACATAAAATGTTTAAATGTATCTTATGTTAATTTAGTATTCAAATGATTCCAATTAGTATTTCAAATCAATTTAATTTAGATAGTCTATCATTCAGACCAAGACCAAGCAACTCATCACATTCGACCCTAAAACATCTCATTCTGTACCACATACTGTAACATGCTCTGTTTGATAAAGGCATCTTCAAGAGCGATCATTTGATTCCAATGATTCAATGGCAGTTCAACAACATTAGAGTCAATGGCAGCTCTACTCACACATATGCAGATGACATTGGCCAGAGCCAGGGCATTGCCCAACACTGTGACAGAATAGTGACTGATTCCATTTTGCAGCCGCTGTAGGTACAGCTGACGGTACTCTGGCTTAGGAGGATGCTGAACAGTGGGTATGATAACATTAAAACTGTTTAAAACAGAGACTTTTGAAGTACATTCAAGAACAAACTTCTCTTTGGCAAGAATGAATTCGAATTTTAAAAAGCAATAATCATATAAGGACATATCACTGTACATCACTTACCTTTACACAAGACCTAATCCTAACTCTCCGCAATAGCATGTAATAACACAAGTCGTCATCAAGAAAGGCAGTGATTATGTACAGTGCATAAAGACTTCAAATGATGTGTTTAACTTATTTTTTAATTGCCAATAAATCACAAACAGTAGTTCATATGTTTCCTGTAACACCACATGATTTGTTTGTGAAGCGTCTGGCCCCAAATACCTGCCCAACACGCCCAACACACACACACACACACACACACACACACACACACACACACACACACACACACACACACACACACACACACACACACACACACACACACACACACACAAAATGGAGAAGCTTCACCTCTTTTATCTGATCCTTGTCCAGCTCATCAAACAACCTCTGGAATGCCTGCCCTGTTAGGCAGCCATCAGCA
This sequence comes from Clupea harengus, assembly GCF_900700415.2. Classification (NCBI taxonomy): domain Eukaryota; kingdom Metazoa; phylum Chordata; class Actinopteri; order Clupeiformes; family Clupeidae; genus Clupea; species Clupea harengus. The sequence continues at coordinate 31,439,366 of NC_045157.1, read as the reverse complement.
GCTATTTTCTAAGAAAGGCAGGAACAAAGAATATGGAAAATGAATATGACCATAACCATAACATTCTCCTGTCCGTCCGTGACCGAGACGGACGGTTTACTTGGTCCCCGGGCGCTGAAAAGCTGCCCACTGCTCCTGGGGGGTCCTGGAGGAAGGACGGTCCGGGATGGGTGAAATGCAGAGCGTACATTTCACAGCGACTTCAGGCCTGTGCGTGTGTTTGTGTGTGTGTGTCCTGTGTCGCCTCCATAAAATACACGTGTGTGTTGCAGTGTGCCGCTTGTGGCAATAAAGAACTGACTGAAGTCAGCCTTGTTTGATAAAAGATAAACATACTGTAGCAGGAACTGTTCGACTCTTTAGTGATGGTTCACCTTTATGATGGCCTGTCTGTAGTAAGATAAACATACTGTAGCAGGAACTCTTTAGTGATAGTTCACCTTTATGATGGCCTGTCTGTAGTAAGATAAACATACTGTAGCAGGAACTCTTTAGTGATAGTTCACCTTTATGATGGCCTGTCTGTAGTAAGATAAACATACTGTAGCAGGAACTCTTTAGTGATAGTTCACCTTTATGATGGCCTGTCTGTAGTAAGATAAACATACTGTAGCAGGAACTCTTTAGTGATAGTTCACCTTTATGATGGCCTGTCTGTAGTAAGATAAACATACTGTAGCAGGAACTGTTTAGTGATAGTTCACCTTTATGATGGCCTGTCTGTAGTAAGATAAACATACTGTAGCAGGAACTGTTTGACTCTTTATTAATAGTTCACCTTTATGATGGCATGTCTGTAGTAAGATTTCATCTGCACCCTCTGCATCACCTCCAGCACAGCTGCCACCTGGACTTGCTCACTAAAAAGAGACAACAGAAATCATGTTCATTCAAAACATGTACATCCTGTGTAATATAGTTGAGTAGTAACTATTTATATGTCAGTAGCTGAAAGCTCATATTTACATCATCCAGATACACACACACACACAATATACAGTTGTTGCAGACAGAAGCTTCCACAAACGTACACATTAAAACACTTGCTCTGAGAATGATAACTATACAAATGGTTGACAAAGAGTCACCCAAGTAATTCATGGCGTTTGCAGTGTCATTTGAAATGCTGAAAAATTCTGTCTGACATGCCCATATCCCGTTTATTGCCAAAAAGACCTATTCCCACGGATCTCATCTTTAAAGGCTGTAGAGTTTCCATCCCAATTACATGTTTGCAAACACATGGCAAAGTCATGGGGGAAATGATTCTAGCCTGAAGCATTTAAGAGAAATAAAAAGTAACTGTATTGATAATTGAACAGCTTTAACCTGCTGGTGATGCGTTATGGCCCAAGCAGCTGCTTTGGTTGTTTACAACATATGACTGAGGCTTTACTGTACTGACAGGTTCATGTTTGATGTTTATAGATGCCTCTGTAGACCTCTGTACAGACATCATACCTATTTCAATGTTCAGAGAGCAATATGGTTGGATGGAATACTATTAGTCTCATCAGGAACACACACACATGAGCCATATTTACAGTGTAATCTGTGAGTATTATCACAAAATGAGCTATTTGAGTGCGATGATCTAGACGTAATCTTACTCTTGCTCTCCTGTTAGTAGTTTGGTGTGAGCTCGGCCCTGGCAGCAGAGGACCACAAAAGCTGCCTGAACACCCAAACGCCTCCTGTGAATGGACGTCTGGATGGATATCTATAGGAGACAACAGAAGAGTTCTCGAAACTCAAGCAGGGATGCAATTCTTAACAGAAACAAGTGTGCTAGGACAGTAATAGAAGAGTTGAAACAGCGAGGCATAATGCTTTAGTTCTATGCTAATGTTTAGCTTTACATGTTTTTTTAATCCTCACGATTCAGCCATATTGCAGAATATCCATGCATGGGTCTTAAATATTTAAAGCATATCTTGCCATTTTCTCAAGCTCAACACCTCAAAAACTTGCTTATCATTGGTCTAGGCCATTCTTTTAATATTTTTTCTCCATCTCTTGGGAAACTGCCCCCGTTTATACAGAAATGTGGGCGTACTCTCAGATTCAAATGTGTATCTTTCACACCAGGTTGGAGGAGTACATGATTGTAATCCAATGCACTTTTGATCAAATTCAGCTAATTGCTGTTCACGGTCCACTAGCTGAGTGTGCGCTCAAACAACACTTTGGTGTTCCTATGAAGTCCAAGGCTCTGGAAATGGCCAACAGAGTGGCTTGAACCGAGCCATACACTACTGACTCAACAAGTTGCCGAAGGAGCACCGAAGGGGGCTTGGTTATTCAGCTCAAATATCAATAATCTTTTGCCAGCATTGTGGACTGTTCCTTTAAGTCCCTGATGCAGTCCTGAAAGTGAGGCCATTCTTATTCAATGAAAAGGTCAACCATTATTTTTGTTGTTGATTATTGCAATGCATCATTTTCTGCACTGGGACAGTAACAGAAAAGTTCATAATGGCCTAATGAACTCATAATTAATACATTTATTAGATACTCGGATCATTTCTTTTTCATTTTCAAGAGTAGATTTGCCTCAAAATCCTGGAAAAGGTCTGTGGACACGTAGAGAAAGACTTGTATGTTATATATATTCAATTCAATTATACAGTATATACTGTATATATATATTTTTTCTATCTTCATTACTACCTGTTAGTGTCTGTCTGTTAAGAACAATGAATGCAACCAACTATGGACAAAAGAGAGAGACAGAGCTCAATGCCAGTACTCACCAGCAGGTACCCCCTAAACTGGTTGTATATAATGGCAGTGAGTAAGTTCATCAGAAAATATGTTCCTGGTGGAAGAAAACCAAAGAAAAATTATATATATATACACACACTCACATTCACACTCACACACACTTTACTATTAAAAAGTTTGGAATGACCCCAAAGAATGGGGTCAAAACTCATATTTGTATCTATCAAATTAATGAAGTAATCATTTTGTGCTTAAAAATCATCAGAGAATTATGGAGTTAGATTAGTTTCATAAACAAACGAAACGCGATTCAAACAAACAAAACGCGATTCACAAACAAACGAAACGTGATTCACAAATGTATTTCATGATTCACAAATAAATGACCCCATGACATTTGTTTGCAACCTGACGAACACAAGTTACAAATCCCTGCATTCGTGTGTGTGGATTTTTGGAACTTTCCTAACGCGCTTAGATTCACAAATGCATTTTTTCTAAAAGATATTCTCTGCATCAGATCTCTTCCAATTTTAGCCAATCACATTATCTGGTCTATGTGGACTACAAGCGTGTCAGCGAATCACAAAATACATTCGTGAATCGTGTTTCGTTTGTTTGAATCGCGTTTCGTTTGTTTGTGAATTATGAAACTAATCTAACTCCATAAAGTAACGGTAACGGCCTGAGATCACGAGCAATGGCATCTGGTAGCTGCCCACCAAATGTTAGTGAAATATAGCTTGTCTCATTAAACCGATTATCATACGTGGTTGAATATTCTTGAGAATGGCAGGATCCATGTTTAGTCATTTTAAGTGTTCCCTAGGCTAACATTTAGCAAGCTAGCTAGTCAATGTCTAACATAACCTTGGCCTTGCTAACATGGATAGAGCTACGCTTGCTGCATTAGTTTGCTCTCTAGCCAGGTAACATCTTACATGGGACTTTAGTGAACAGATCATTAAAACGATGTTTTCCAAAGCAGGGGCTGTCAAGTCAAGTGGAGGCAGCAGCACGTGTTCTTGTGCAAGCCCTAGATAGGAATATTTCCCCAATGCCAGAGAGCCGAGCAGCAGAGAGCATAGTTGGGGCTGTAACTATGGCCCCTACCATACCTAACGCCGCCAATACCGACAATACTAGGGTGAGACAGGCTATGAGAAGGTAATAAATACACAGTGCACAGACACACATAAGGTGCTTCAGAATTCTACGGAATATTAGCCTAAATTTAACTGAATGGACCATCCCAGCATTCAGATGTCTGCAATACTTTACATTGGGCATGAAATGATCCAATTCTAGCTACCAATGCTTAACTACCAAGCTACTGCCACACAATTTTATTATTTTGACATGACACACAATTTAACCATGTAAGATGTTACCTGGCTAGATATAAAAAATGTTTTATTCAGGAAGGCATTTCTGGCCTTGTGATAAATCACTGTCACTAAGTTTCATACTCTGCCATGTTTTTAGGAGCACGTTGTGATGAAATGACGCCTAAAATGGGCGCTAATTTGCTAGTACATCTGCCCCTCTGACAACAAGACTGTGTGGCTGGACTAAATGTGAGCACTAATAACAGAGTGCTTTATTATCTGATATCTTAACTGTAGTTATATTACAGTTTGTAAAAGTGATAGCATTAGATTATGTATAACTCCACTGGTAATGACACTGAAATATAGTTTTTCAAAATGGCCACAGGTCAATTTTATGAAAGATCATTTCACATATGACAAAAGGTTCAAGATAGTTGAACTCATACTTACCAAATACACTGAAGAGAATGAAAAAGATGGAATATCCTCTGTTTAGAGAGTACGCTGGAATCATCACTGTTGGAGCAAAATCACAGAGCTGAGTCACACACACACACACACATGTGAAGTGGGCAAAGTGACTGACACACACACACATACACACACGCACACACACACACATACGTGAAGTGGGCAAAGTGACTGACACACACACACACACACACACACACACACACACACACACACACACACACATGTGAAGTGGACAAAGTGACTGACACACACACACACACACACACACAGACACACACAGACACACACACACACACACACACACATGTGAAGTGGGCAAAGTGACTGACACACACACACACACACACACACACACACACACACACTCATGTGAAGTGGACAAAGTGACTGACACACACACACACACATGTGAAGTGGACAAAGTGACTGACACACACACACACAGACACACACAGACACACACAGACACACACACATGTGAAGTGGGCAAAGTGACTGACACACACACACACACACTCATGTGAAGTGGACAAAGTGACTGACACACACACACACACACACACACACACACACACACACACACACACACACCTACATGTGAAGTGGGCAAAGTGACTGACACACACACACACACACACACACACACACACATGTGAAGTGAACAAAGTGACTGACACACACACACACCTACATGTGAAGTGGGCAAAGTGACTGACACACTGACACACACACACACACACACACACACACACACATGTGAAGTGGGCAAAGTGACTGACACACACACACACACACACGTGAAGTGGACAAAGTGACTGACACACACACACACACACACACACACACACACACACACACATGTGAAGTGGACAAAGTGACTGACACACACACACACACACACATGTGAAGTGGACAAAGTGACTGACACACACACACACACACACACACACACACACACACACACACACACACACACACACACACACACACACACACACACACAGGTGAAGTGGGCAAAGTGACTGACACACACACACACACACACACGTGAAGTGGGCAAAGTGACTGACACACACACACACACACACACACACACACACACACGTGAAGTGGGCAAAGTGACTGACACACACACACACACACACACACACACACGTGAAGGGGGCAAAGTGACTGTACCGTCGGGGTTGTTTGCCGTAGTGAGGAGCACTAGTAATGACGACAGAGCCTGTGGCAGGTCTCTGAAGTAGGTCTCCCACTCTCCGTTGTGCTCGGGATTCTGTCCAGTCGATGGAGAAGTAAGAACACATATACTTTGAACAGTTGAAATGGGTTTGACACCTTGGTGGTGTCTTTAAAGGATGTGCTTAGACAATAGTATGATGGATTGACATGCACATTATGGCAGATAGTTTCAGAGCAAAAACAGCAGGCGGATACAAAAGATATTTATTTTGATTTCTATATTTAAGGGCAGCCATAATCCTCTAGAGTGCAGGAAGGATCCACATCCTCGCTCAGAAGTCGAGTGGTCTTGAGCAATGGTGACAGAAGATCCTAAACTGTTTGGATATAATCCTTCATTCACCAAAGTTTTATTTATTATTCTTTGCTGAGTCTAATTAGGTATTATGTTATTCCATTTTCTAGGAAAATTGTTTTTGGAAGTCCAGGTTTCTATTGGTTTCACTTATTTGCCACATGATGTACAGTGTGGAGAAAGGATGGTACATGCAGTCCAGCCTGGCACCGTCCATGTCTGTGTAGAGTGTCTCTGCTGTGTGATGGTGCTGTTGTATCTCCACCTGATCTAAACACACACACACACACACACACACACACACACACACACACACACACACACACACACACACACACACCTAGTCTAGAGTGTCTCCGCTGTGTGATGCTGCTGTTGTATCTCCACCTGATCTACCTGCAGAAACCCTCTGCCTAAACCCCATCCCCACCACATTGTCATACATTTCATCCACTATTCATTTGAAAGTAGTTTAATTGATTCTCTCCCATCCCTCTCTCCTCTCCTCTCTTCTTTTTAGCTCTACCTCTCCACCCGGCTGACTCCAAGCAGATGAGCCCACTTACACCCCCAGCTGTCTGGGCAAAACAGGGAAGTGTTCTCTGAGCTTCTGCTGCTGCCAAACTATGGGTGTCTATGGGAGATGGATTACACACAGTTATACATACCTCTGTTTTGGCAAAGAGCAACATTCCAAACATTGTAAAGAGACACAGGTGGAGAGCCAGGAGCAGGATCACACTGAAGAGAGAGAGAGAGAGAGACAGACAGACAGACAGACAGACACAGAGACAGAGACAGAGACAGAGACAGAGACAGAGACAGAGAGACAGACAGACAGACAGACAGACAGACAGACAGACAGAGAGAGAGAGAAAGAGGAGATGGATTATTGAGCAGGATCACACTGTACAAGTATAACGTACCGGCCTGTATTTGGGGCAGGCTTGTATTAGGGGCAGGCCTTTATTTCTTACGGCTCTTCAGAATGTTCAAAAAAGTTCCATTGATTTGAATGGGGCACCCCAACATTAGCAGGTCTGTAATTTCTTAATATTCACCACCTCGAAAAGTTAAAGACTGCTGTCATTGCCAACGGGTTTTGTGCTTCTAATTCACATCTTTCATATCATTCCACAAGAAGTCCGTCATTTAACGTAGCGGAAAGTCATTGTAACTTGAAGTCAGCAAGTAATGGGTTGCTACGCAACACCTGGGACGTTAAAGTTCTATAAGAAAAAAAATGTCTTAGCGGAAATCACGAAACGGCAACAAAATCATTAAAAAGAGGTATTTTGGAGGAATGTCTTCTATCGTTTAGGCAAGTAACTGTATAATAACAAATTCGCCTTGTAGGCTGAAACATTTTCTTTTCTTATTGCAAACAGCCATGAAATTAGCGAACAACATTAAACATGAGGAGAACATGTATTTATGAAATGCATTTAATTAAATTGTGATGTCTGCTTTGTGCTGATGGACTGATGCTGGTAGGCTACAATAAAATAGGCTACCGGTACCTTTTTTTACCCCCGGCTTGTATACGGGGCCCGGCCTTTATTTGTCCGTATCGACCACGCCCCCGGCTACTATCTGAAGCCCGGCCTCTAATTGAATCCCGGTCTTTATTTGAGGATTTACGGTATGTGTATTTTGTCTAATTCAATCGCATACCAACTACGGCCAAGAGATGGCACTGTATACACTTGTGACGATTGAAAAATGGCTACTGTTACATAAAAAAAAAAACATTACATTTAGTAATAAACTGAGAACACAAACAAAATGCCACCAAAAAGAAAAGAAACTACACTCCAGAACTGCAGATTATAAAGTGAGTGAGAAATGTGTAAGAGACTGGTGCAAAACAGTGGTAACTCTTAATTCTATGAAAAGAAAAGAAAGAAGGCTAATTGTGGTCCGAACTGGAACAGGAACGAGTCCACAAAGGGGTCCTTGACCAGCCAGCTGCTGATAGAGGCCCATCAACTGTGCAGTAATGCCCAGGTCATTGTCAAGCAGGGTTCTTGCACCATTTCAAAAGTAAAATGTAATGCTTTTTAAGACTTTTTTAAGACCTCAACAAATATAATTTAAGACCCAAAAATGTCACAATTTCTTTGGAATATTCAATTCAGGGGTGCAAACTCATCAGGGTTGAAAAAGGTGACAACGATGCGAACCCCCTAGGAGGGTCCGGGGCATGCTCCCCGGGGAATATATTTTATATATAAGAACATTTTGCACATTTTAAAGTTCAATGCATCAATCTGGTGCACTTTGACAACAAAATGATGAGGCTAGATCTATGAAGAACTTTGTGCTGTTGTAAACAATGTTGTGCTCTGGTAACAGTTTAATCATAAACATTCCTGTGTTGAATGTTGCACGGGCACAGGCCAACCCAACCTGCCTCTAGTTGAGCCACAGTAATGGCATCCTCCTCCTAAAATGATCTCATTCTGAAAACAAACTGAAGTAGGAGAGTGGTACATTTGTTCAGTTGCAGTGAAGCGCCCGGCAGTAGAAAACGGGTCAGTGTTTCAGATTACAGATTACATAGGGACGTGTGGTGAGGGGAGGCAGAGCCTCATAAAAAGTAAAAAACCAAATAAATATTAATATGTATCTACTGATCTGTGCTTTAAATAAAATGTTTGTATGATTCCGATCATTTTTATAAATCAAAATCGCTGAATTTGACCATGAGCATGTTCCAGTTCAAACAGAGGCGACTCGCGAGGTGAGGCAGCAACGAGCTGCGCCTCATCTCAGATTGTGCTATCCCTCACACACTGGGTTGAGCACATGACTTTTGCTTTCTCATTGTTCGTCATCACTGAAATATTTGTAGACACTGTTATTATATGTCGTTTGTATCCATAGAATAGGTAATGTAATGTATTTCACGTATGTGAAGAAGCTATTTAGTCTTGCTGATCTGTCATAAAACCACAGTGAAAAAGCACATAGGGGAGGCATACGTAACCTCTGCCTCAATGAAGGGGGCATGCGAGAGCCTGGAAAATGGTCTTCCAATCCAGTGAAGTGATAAATACATAATGGGAGACCAATGCCAGAGCTAAAAGGTTTGCTTTAAACGACAGGACAGAAGATAACTTTAGCAGCTAAACTCCGGACCAAACTCGCCTGACGGCCATGTCTTTTATGTAAATGTACATTTTTCGGCGTTTTCACGCTTAGATTTGTCAAAAGTTACCGAGAAAAAGACACTGTACTATCCGATAACACCGTTATTGTAACCAGCAAAAATGGTTGATGTGATTTGCGAGGCGTCTGTCAGCCAACTGTCTGACTTTAGCACGTTAGCCTACGTTAGATAGCATAACGTTATTGCAGCGTACCAACGTTACACGTTACCGTAAATGCCATCTTAAAAAGGCTGTTTGAAACCAACGCTTTCACCCGAAAGACATGTCTTGTAATACACCTGTCAATTACGGCATTGAGGCAGCTACCTTCCATTTCGAACAGACCAGAAGACTCGAAATAAAAAGCGTGTCATGGTGACATGGGTTGGCCAAACAAACAAGCTTGAAAGAAATATTCATGACAGCTTGCGTTCACAGATTACTTGGAGATACCCAAGTGTGTGTGTGCGTGTGTCGAACCTCACATCGACCACCGCGTAATGGCGACACGCAGCCTGACGTCAGCGTCTGTAGCCGACGTACCGTAAACAGTTATTCAATTGCGGAGACTCATTTCACACAATACTAAATTAATCAACTATTAGATGTTTTACGATGCGTCACTGTGCTTTCTCATCGTCATTAAGCGCACCGGCAAAAAATTAATGAATACCTACAGCAACTTTACGTGAAATTTAAGACAATGTAAGACCTTAATTACCCGAATTTGAATTTAAGACATTTTAAGACTTTTTAAGGACCCGCGGGAACCCTGTCAAGGAAATGAATAGTAATGGTTTTGCCAGTGGCACTTCCTGGTGCTACAGCATCATGCAACACAACCAATTGTGACAACTGATATTTTTTCCCTCTTAATAACACATTCTCTCTAACCAATACTCCAGAGCGAGTTATAGGCCAGAAAATACAGTATGTGATATGAGAGCACTCAATTATAAGAGATGGAGTTCCTTTCAGAGAACCCTGATGTGCTTGAGAGTTCCATTTACATTACATTTAGTCATTTAGCAGACACTTTTGTCCAAAGCGACATACAAGGGAGAGAACAGTCAAGCTAAGAGCAATAAAAAGCATGGTGTAACAATAAATACTACTTTACATGAGAATTAGAAAACAACGACCTAGAAAGAAGGAAAAAGAAGTGCAGGAATGTAGCTGCTGAAGTGCAAGTTAAGCGCTAGTCAGGTTCCATCAGAGAACCCTAATGTGCTTGAGAGTTCCATCAGAGAACCCTAATGTGCTTGATGTTCTTACCTTGCCATCTCTGGGAGGGTCCGCTTTAGGCACTTCAATGTTTTTTTCATCAAGGAAGAGTTTTGCAGAAGGAAGAATGGACGGATAAGTCTCCGAACTCGCAAGGCCTATAGTTGATGACAGTGCATTTCAGTTTGGTCTGAATAGAAAAAGGACTCTGGAAACATATTACAAATATTTAACGAATAAACATAGTGTGCTATTGTTTAAGATCTCAGAGTGACCATACATGTTTTGACATTTTAAGTCTTCAAAGCAATGAAGCTCATACTCTGATTCCCTCACTAATCTATTGAACCCGTTGCCACCCATGTCCAATTAGGTGTCTTAGTATTTGGCCACATTTGCACATCATGTTGTCTCATTCACTTTGTCAACAAAAATAACCGCCAATCAGACTTCAGCAGTCATATTTACCATCATGAATCTCTGATCAACAGCCAATCAGACTTCAGCAGTCATATTTACCATTATGAATCTCTGTTCAACAGCCAATCAGACTTCAGCAGTCATATTTACCATTATGAATCTCTGATCAACAGCCAATCAGACTTCAGCAGTCATATTTACCATTATGAATCTCTGATCAACAGCCAATCAGACTTCAGCAGTCATATTTACCATTATGAATCTCTGATCAACATGAAATTTGGGACACTCCCTCATGTTGGCTTAAAGAGGAAATATAACTGGAGAGATTTTGTCCATATGGGGTGGCATAACTGACAAAACTTTATGTACAAAACTCTTTAAATCATACATCTTTACGTGACAAATAAAAAAAAAAAGTATGATGCGTTGATGACCTGGATCACCATTTTAGAATAGCATGTGTAAGTCAATTAGTCATCAATCGGTTGGACATACACACAAAATTCTGTGCACATTTTTCTGAATATATACTGTATGTCAAAATACTTATACAGGTCTATAAAACAATCAAATTGGAGCAGTTCTTACCTCATCACACAGCATGCTTATCGACAACGTCCAGTCAATGATCGAGGCTGCAATGACTAAGATGTAGCCAATGAGCCACTTGGTCTTCAGTAACTCATCCCAACCAATTAGGTAACTCTGGAATGTAGAAAAATAATACTTATACGAAGCAAAACCCATGTTTGTGCTAGCAACGATGGTCAAACCATTCAATTGTAAGGTCCATTGGATGTATTAATCAGTCAGGATGGTATAAATGTTTTTTGGAAGCAATGGTGAGGAATGTATTAATTGATCCGTAATTCAAGCTCAGAATTGATCCGTAATTCAAGCTCAGAATTGATCCGTAATTCAAGCTCAGTATAATGATGGCCACCTGTTGTATGTACTGTATCTTGCATCTGAAGTGTACATATATACAGTAATGGCTTGTAATCTTAAAAATATGATCAATTTCTCCAAAAACCTAAATGTTTTCTCAACGCTAATGTATAGTTCTGTCTACGAACCAAATTTGGCTCTACTTGAACAGTTCTACATGCTTGATTGCTATAAACATTTGAATGGGAGCTGAGCAGAGACTTTAAGGCATTTTCACTTGTTGAGAGGCCAACTAAAATGGGCCTACAAAGGAACTGTTGGTGGCAAAGCTCTTCATACCATTCAAACTCAGTGTAAAAAACATGAATTCATTCTATTAAATTAAAACCCAAGAGGTTGACCAATGACTTAATTATTAGTAATATTGTTGAAACTAGCTACAATAATGTGAAAGTAGTATGAATACCAGTAATTGACAATTGGAAAAAAGTAGTTTTGGAATGTGTGAAACATATATATACTGAATCATGGTGACGGACCATTTTGTTCACTTCTTTTTCATTGTGCTTGCTCTAAGCGGGGTTGGAATGGACTCTGTAAAGCGCCTTGAGACAATTTTATTGTTTTGGTGCTATATAAACAAAATTAAATTGAATTCTGCTACATGACCATTATGTCTATGTATTATGGGGTAAAATGTGAAATGGGGTCAAGAAAATATTGTACGTTCAACATTCTAGTTTTACTGCAAATTGTACAGTTATCTGTAAATTAATCATCTTTTGAACAAAAAGTGACAAATTGATTGGGGTTTTTTTTTCCACTGTGTAGATGACAAAATGATGACTTTCGTACACTCTAGGTCTGTCTCTATCTACAACAAAAATTGGAGAAAAAACAAGATTTCACTTTTTATCTTTCAAATGTGTTGTTTTTTTGAGAATATTATTTCATATTATATGAAATTTCATATAATTTGAAAACCGCATTACCTCACGAGTTTATTTGATATGGGATTCACAATGAGGCGATGAGTACTTCAGGAGAGTATGTGATGTTAATTTGCATCCGATGGTCTGTTAAGGCCGAGATATGCTTCTATGACTGTGTTACTGTGACCAGCCAATCAAATAGCGACGCTGAAAAAAAAAGATGGTGGACCAAACTCCGTAGTATTTGTACATAAAAGTTGTTTGTTTGACTTCTTTAAAAGAAAAACCGAGAAATAGACACTGTGCAATGTAAAAATCCCGTTATTGTAATTGAAAAATACATCTGAGGGGATTTGTGAGGTGTCAGAGCCAGCTATCTTATGTTAGAATGCTACTACCCACAAGGTAAACAACGATGGATTAGATCCATCACAGCCCTGCAGGCTCCGTGCGGTCTACGTCGTTTCGACAGATAGTCACAAAATTTGGGAGGTGCACGTCAGGCCATGGAAAGGTGCTTGTAGGGGGTTTGCAATGACACAGAGGGCTCTGCATGTCTGCTGGCCTAGTCCTTTCTTACACTTTTTCTATTATTTCACTGTACTGGGGTTCAAATTGGGGGAATGGTACAGCATTGGTCCTCTCAGTGTACCACAGAGATATGGGCCGGTCTGAGGGTCCACAAGGAGCCATTCCAGTCTTTCATATTATTATAACATGACATGAAAAGACTGAACGTGTGTTTCAAATGTATAGTCTTCAGGGGTAAAGTAACAACTTGACTTACCTTCACAGCAAAATCCACAATGAAGATGCAGAGGCACACCATCTCTATGCTCTCGGTTACGCCACAAGCTGGCTCCCAAGGAGCGGGCCGATACCGTGGATCAGATGTAAGGGACAAGGAAGAGGGCCTCTCAAAAAAAGCCAGACCCAGGATGACTGCTATGGTGGTACCTAGACCCCTTCACAACATTAACATATACAAATGTGTTTCAACATTTAAATGAGCGGCTGCCATGCAGACCCATGTGGTGATTTTAGTCACTTAACAATGCAATATGATGTGACATGATGTAAAGACAACTTGATTAAAAGATTCAGCTACATCTGTTAAGTAAGGGATAATGTCAAATCTATCAGAATATAAATCCTGACAAGACGATGTTTCATCCTGAAGTGCTTTATTTTTTCCAATACTGACCGGCAGACTACACATTATCCCGCTTATTATTTGTTTACTTGCCAAAACGATAAGATATTAGTCCAAAATATCTACTTTTTAACGATTTTGTTGTTGATTGATTTGTGGCTTCAACTGAGAGAAAAGTTCTTCATGCAAATAGAACTTCAACTTTTCAGGTGTTGCGTAGCAGTATAGTACTCGCTGACTTTCTGTTACAATTATTATTTTCAGCGGTCATTATCTAGAATATCGGAGCTCAGAACATTGGGATGGCCCATTGAATTCAATGGAACTTTTTGCAGCATTCTGTGGAGCTGTATAATAACTACCAACGTTACATAAATAACCACTTCTAACATTTTACATTGAGAAATTGAATTGTGGGCTGAAGTGGGTTATCTGTAAATACCCAAGCAAAGTAACCTGTTGTTTGATACAAGTTGTATGCAAAAGTTTGGAAACCCCAGGGCATAATATGACTTTTTATATACAGTAATATATGTATAAAGCACCATTAATGGGTTAAAGTTAGAGGTGTGTTTATGCACGCAACTTTTTAACCATATGCCCGATTTCTAAAAAATAAGGTACCATTAGATTTCTTGGATCAAACAGCGTTCTATGATGTCACCATTTTGGCTGTTCACCATATTCATCGAATTCTTAAATGTCAATTGTAATTCAACTGTAATTGATCATTTAGTTAACTAGTCAACTTGCACTGAGTAAAATTATCTTTATAATTAACTTACCACTGGCAGAGCCTTGAGTAGTACCATCTATATAAATTCAGTGAACGACAATCCACACGATGGTTGATTGATCGATACTGTAGCAAAGAAACAGAAGGAAAATGAGACAATCAGAAATGTGACGCAAGTTCAAGAAAATCAATATTCATTACAATAATCATCATTCATTATTTTCACCTGTATAGCATCTTCAAGGAATACAACAGCTTGTTGAATGTAGACATCGTCATCATCTTGGAAGGATAAAGGGTCAAAGGTTAATTATCAAAACAGGGCAAAAGTCTACATTCACACAGGCTGGTTTTTCCTATTTGCGCTTAAGTCTTTTTCTGCACGCCTCCAATTACAAACATTCCAGTTATGTGTATTCCCCCTCTGTGCTTCGACTACACCCACAACGCTTAACTTCAGAATGAAGCCGGCTCATGAAAAAGGTGTGATTTATTTAAAACACAAGTAAACTGAGCCACAACCACATTTATTTTGGCGGGAAACGTGGTACATGGACTTTCGCATTTACCTTGTGAATGTCATTAAAAGCCATGGAAAACTTAAACACCTTCAAATGAAAGCAAGGGGAGAGTCATAGTACGAATAACCTCAAGTGAAAACATTTGTTCCTATTCATCACATAAACCAAACAAATAACAAAGAAAAAAATTACACATTTGCAAGGCCATTTTAGAGACATGTTTGAAGTGAAAAAGTTGAGAAGAAGCTACATCAGAATGCACACTTCAATATCCCTGCTTAAGATCATGTTACATAGCCTATTATTAAAGGTAGGTTAGGTGATTCTGGAGCAACCAGTCAGAGTAAAATAGATTTAGAAAGTATACAACCAAAAACAAATCCCAGCGCCTTCCTTCAGACACCTCCAAAGTCACTCTTCCAAAACACATGAACGCACACACACTGCCTGACTACTGGAGCACGAGTCCACGAAAGAGAGAGAACACTCAGCATTGGGGAGAAGAGCGCAGCGAATCGCTAACCGTATCCAACTAGGCTACTTTATGTCTTATTCTCACAACCACAAAAACACAAACATTAGCTACATCACCATATTTTTAAAACATCAAGATCAAAGCCAATATAGACTAACATAAAATGCATAATATTAAATACCCTCAGACGACACTTGCAAACAAACACAGAGATAGATTACATACAAAGTACGTGTAAACATAGCTTACTGTGCTACTAGTGTTAGCATTGGGGCTAATACATAAGCTACATGCATAGCTAGCTACATTGTCTACACGAAAATAATACATTCCCCCAAAAACAAACAAAATAATGACTTAAGTTACTATCAATAAAACCATGACATCACTTTTCTAAGTTTGTGTCTGTTAAGTATGAAGGTCTTTCAGTACACAGCCCTTGTACTTCGGTCTTTCTTTTCTTCCTTCGGTTATCAGTAAAAGTTGTTGTAGGAATAGGTGGAACTGGAAATCTTGGCTGCCCTTTCTCTGCTATTCCTGTGTGACTAGCCTGCTAGTTTTTATAGCAATATGTCTACCTAGCCTTGTGGAAGACTCCGGTCACGTGCAATGAGTGCATGGGCATCAGGCGCACCTGTGGGTAGGTAAACAGGCAGGTAAGCCATTGGACAGGCTTTTTATAGCCCTTCAGCTGCAACAGATGAAGGATTGCTTATTGAGGTAAACAGATGCAGGTGCATCTCTGTAAAATTCCAAAATAAAATAACTAAAACATTTTTCTTTTCTTTTAACTCAAAATTATGTGGCCTGGCCTTTTCTCTAAAATGTAAACAATGAAGTCAAGATCAAGATGAACTCAAGGGAAGGGGCAATAACCTTTCACTGCAATATTTCATACAAAATGCCTTTAATAGGACATTGATATATATATATACATATATTTACAACTGCAGCCATATATATATCAGAGTGCAATTATCTATTCTTTGCTTTAAAATGTACAATGTCTTGGGATTACATCAAATAGATTGCAAAGAAAGAACAGAGTTTCAATTAATGTTAGCATTACATTAACAATGCATCCAAAGTGTTTGTCCTTGATACCCTTATCCTGAAATACATGTTACCGTAATTTTAGTTTGAGACAGCTGGCATTTCTGTGTAGCCAAATATGCCAAATAAGCCAGACATTAGCGCTTTAAATAAACTGAACTAATGGTCCGTCACCATGTCAGTAAATGTAAACTACTGCGTGTATATAGAGGTGTGTGTGTGTGTGATTGTAAAAAAAAAACAATGTAAACACATGCGCACACAGTCATTGAGCTATACCTGATAACTGAAATCTCATAATTTTCCTTTGCCTATTCATTATTTCCAAATGTTTTTAATGTCTTAGTCAGGTACTGCAATTGACATTACAAAGATATACCATACCATATAAACTTTTCCATCGTAAAAAGATTGATTGTAGTGCCCAGTAAAGTTTGTTTTAAATACTTGAAGGCTGCATGTCACTATTGTTTTTTGTAATGTTAAAAAAAAAAAAAATCTCTTTGTTACTTGGAGGCTACGGTGAAACCAAATAACCAACCAAAATGTGCTACAGAAAAGTTTTGTACTTGGAAACATGGTTACGGGCATGTTGAAGGATTTCAAATGAGCAGTGGGGGTCATAAACTTTTGCTTTTGCTACCATTTGAATATGCTTCCATAGGCCATTGAATGCTGGGCGTGTACAAAAATCCCATATTTTCAAAAAAATATTTTGAGAAAATGAAGCAGAGCACCATCACACATTTTTGATATGTTAAGAAGAAATTTCTTTAAAAAAAAAATTGTTTCATATTGGTAAATCCTGTCATTTTTTTGCTATAGCATGCCAAAAATGGCACAAAATGGGGTTTCATCCATTTTCAAGCTTTAATATCTTCCAGCCCATTCATCACATAAGGACAGTTTTTTATTACAACATACGAAGCATACATAGGAAGGTCTGTGTATATTATCAAGTCTCTAGCTTTAACATTGAGCTTTCCACAGTCCTTCAAAGATGCTACGACAGAGCATAGTGTAAAATTTTCGCGCAAATTCAAGCACCCCGAATACTATGATATACCCAAGCCACACCCTTGGAAGTCCATATTTTTCAAGTAATGGTATCATATTTTAGGCCTAGAAAGTTTGAAGGAGCTAGCTTAAATACTTTTCTAGTAATAGCAATTTGAAAATGGCTCTTCACAAAACGCTGCTCAAAAAGCGTCTTAAGTATTGGCACCCCCTCCCCCCTAAAACATTTTTTTGTGACAAAACTATTGGGAGTAGAGAGCTAATATTTGGGACTATACCTACTAAGAAGTGTATGAACAACCTTTATTTTTTTCAGCCAAATCTGAGATGGTCGAGTGGGGAATTTTCCTTTAATTGTCCCGTTTGGCGTGGAATGACCCATATGACTTCTTTCCTCTCTACTCATTTCATTATGCCTGTGGAAAGCTCCATTTCATGCCAGTTCTGTTTTTTTTTTTTAATTCAGTGCAATTTGAAAAAGGGCCTTGCTCCCACAAGGTTTTAACATCATGTGACAAAGTGATGTTCAACAGCACCGGTGACATTTTGAAAAGATTTCTAACAAGCATGCATCGTGTTAAGTCAGCACCCCTAAATCAAATGAACCTACAGACTGCATGCTATAAGACAACACATAGGCCCCCCTGCCTCACTCACCAGACCACTCTATTCATGTTACTGATCAAGGATATTTGGGAAAAAAGTCCATAAAATTCATTTTTATATAGTAGCTTATGTACAATAACAGCAATTATGCCCCCTTTCATATACAGTGACATAGAAATGTTTTCCTCCTATATAACCTACCTTGCATGTTGTAGAGCAGGGGTTCTCAAACTTTTGCAAGCTGGGCCCCCCCAAAGCTGGTTAGGGGTAGTTGGGGCCCCCCCAGCGCGCGGCCCGCCGCCACCACCCTCAACTACACCACCATATATAGATAGATAGATAGATAGATAGATAGCATATTGTTATTGATAGGCCTGACATGTCAAGGTTAGGCTATTGTTAGGCCCATACAGACAATTATTATAACTATTTATTATTATTATTACTATTGTTATTATTATTATCAGTAATAGTAGGCCTATTAGTAGGCTATTCATTATTATCACCATCATTATGTTATTATTATTATAATTAATGACTATCGACCAATTATTATTATTGTATTATTATCATAATAATAATTAGTGTTATTATTGCTATAATTTGGATACTGTTATTATTATGGGCCTCTTGTGATCTTTACAAAAAAAATCCTACAGGTCTGTCAATGTGAGACATGAGCCTGCTTTGCACTGCAAAGGTTCTCAAATCTTGGGGCAATGTTTTCAAACATATCCTCAGGTCATCCTCGATCTGTGCGCGGTTGCGGTATTTAGTTTTGAGCGCAGTCAGTCTTGAAAAGCCTGCCTGGCACAAATATGTCGACGCGAAAAGGATGAGCATTTTTAAGGCTATGTCGCAAAGGTGATCATTGCTATCCAGAATGACGAAATAGGGGAGATGCTTAAGTCTACTGTCACTCTTCAATTGCTCTTTCATGTCTATTGACAGCTCGTCTGCTGAGCAGAGAAATGGATCCCGAACTTAGGCGAATGAACGGTAGTCCTCTTTGAAATAGGACCCAAACTGATTTCTGATATTCGGCGTGATACAATGTCATTTGACATAAGTATTGCGCTGAGTTTAGCTTCTATTCTACACGTCTTGCGCGGCCGGCAAAATCAGTGTTTCGGCAATTGTATGGAGTTGGCCAAGCTTAGCAATTCTATGAGCAACTACATAAGATGCCTCCAGACACTGCTTGGAGATGGTGGTTCGTTGTTGCTGGACGAACACGTTCATGTTTAAAGAAGTCCACAGGCTTCTCTTTCTGACTTTTACGAATCAGAAACGTGTCCATAGTTGTGTTTGTTTGCTGATACAGTGTGTGTGAAGTTAATAAGGTTCTAATTTCAACGTCGTGTTCTTGTATGTGTGGTAGTGAACGACATGGATAAGGATAAGGCTGTGCTAGGCAATGATTCCTAACAAAACTAACTGTACACAATGTAGACAGGGACAGCACAAAATAGTATTCAAGTGCTGGTGTTTTATTTGTTGCAACACGGTGGATGATACAAAAATATAAAGGTAGGTGTTAAGGAGAAAAGGGCTAGCTGCAGTTGGGAAAAGGTAGCTAGCTAGGCTAGCTCTCGGGGCTACGAGCTTTTTCAAAAGACTGGGGCAAATTACTCCTTAGAATAGGCTACGAATAGACCTACTGCAAGCGCAGTAAGGTATTACTAAGGAAGGAGTGAGTCTTTAAAAAGACTGTTTATAAAGCAATGAATATCTGAATGATACAGGAAACAAGAGAAATTGAACAAACTCTGCAGAGTCATCTCAGGGTGAGAGCTTACCAATGCCTGCGTTTTTTTTTTATATACTCGGAAACTTAGGTGCAACTCAAGTTCAAATGAAAAAACTCCGTTTTGATTGGTGGATCAGGAGCAAAACCGTATTTGATTTGTTTGGGTCAGTCCAGCCCCTTGCATTTCGCCACTGAGGGAGCTTTCACTAACCAGTGACAGGTCGGCGGTAGTTTTTTTTTTTCTCCGTCTGTGACATCGCGCCCCCCCTGGAGAGTGTTCGCGCCCCCCCAGGGGGGCGCGCCCCCCACTTTGAGAACCACTGTTAGAGCATTAGGCCATTTTGTATGAAATCAATATGCAAGCTCTTTACCACAGATTTAAGTGCATGCCAAGTGTGATTCCGATGTTCTTTTTAACAAATTGCAATTTAAGCATTAATTTGCTGCTATATGAGGCATGTTTTATGTATGTTTGGGACGTTATCATCTGCAATTCATGTTGATGGTTTAAGGTCATGCGAAGACCGGAAACACACCTGTCGTTTCCACTAGCCACCCGGACAGTTTCCTAGTGCTGCGAAAAGGTAAAAAAGCACAACACGCTCAACTAGGCTATATCGCCAAAACACAACAATTAGCAACAAGCTTTTACCAGTGCCAACCTGGCGGTTGTTGGGCTTTCCAAAACGCTTTGCATACCTATTAGGTATTTAGGCATTAGTTTTAGACCAAAACTCCTCACTGCTACTTTAAGGTCTCTAACATTGTTATTGTACATAGTTTCATACCTCCATGTAAACGACAGGAAGCTTCGGGGTCAGGGCAAGACGACCCCTTACTGCTTAATGGCCCACGTTGTCCATCCTCACATTTCGAGCCGTAATCTACAGGACCCTGATCAATGCTTCCCGTCAAAAGAGGCTCCGTTTCCATGCAGTCCGCGATTAGTAACTCCTGGTTTAGAGTGCGTTCCCTTCCCGGGTTAGGTAACTGATCTTCATTTTCAGACATGTCAATGTTAAGAAAAAGACTACGTACGTTTATTTGATGACGAAAGTAACATAATGATGATTGGAGATTAGAATGTGAAAGTAGCTTTTTACCTGTAGGCTACTTCAAAGTAGCGCAGAGTCTAATGCATACGTGTGAATGCAGTTAACAAGTTGTGACCGATCTTCCGCTCACTGCTTGAAGTTATTTGAGGAACCACAAGTGACAAACTGACAGCTCCTCCCATGTCTCACATATGAATTTCTGTTAGCCCGTAAACATTTGACGAAACACACCGTTTGTAGTCATACTTTGCTCTCATATGTCATATCTCTTGGCTGTTGTCCTGTCGTTAGTTTAGCTGCATTTTAAAGTTCAACACGTTTTAAACTCTAACGTTGTGGAGTCACGTGGCTTCTTAAAACCCATTGCTGTGGCTTTGGCACCTGAGGTCTTGTCTATGACTCAGGACGGGGCTTCCCCGCCCAAAAGACGCATACAGCCCCTAAATGTCATTATGTCTAGGGCACTCACAGCAAGTTTAATTTCAATCGACCAGTTTGGCAGCTTCGTCCTCAAATTTAGACTGTAAAGAACGAACAGTTTTAAGAGGGTTAAGTCCGTCTGAGAACTTTTGTGGAGCTTTGTCTCAAATTATCTGTGTGAAATCTACGTTTTTTCAATAAATCTAATATGGCGGCCACATAAATTTGGTGGACAAGATAGGGTTTCATGTCCCGTCCTGAGTACCTCTCAGGACAACACAATACAAATGGAGCACTTTCACATATGTGTTTTTGTTTATTGCAGCGCCCCCCAGTTGTCAGATGACACAATTGTTTGGACAACTTCAGGAAGGGGTTCCAAGGCCATGTATCAAGTTTGCTTAAGACTGTTTTTCAAATCCCAAATCTACACACACACACAGTCTGATTGCCTGACTGCATCTAGGAAAGAAGGACATATTTGTTTCCACTGTAAAATGTTACATCAGGCGTGTCTGAGGTTTGTGTCCTGGTTGCGGTTTATGCAGTGACTAGTCAGTTCACTAAAAAGTTCCTTAGTAAAAACTACCTAGCAAGGTGACAAAGGGCAATAATGACATTTCTAACAGAATCTGTGATTTCACAAAATGTTTTCTATAACTACACATAGAGAAGTTAAAATAGCTATAATCTATTTCATCTTTGTAAGTGGATGTCCTGGGTTCGATTCCAGATAGCTGCAGGTTGTCTGCAAGTCGCTTTGGTTAAAAGCGTGTGATACATACCTGACCTTTGACCTTTGCCTTTAGTTGATAGTGTCACCATTTGCCATCTTGTAATGTTCATGTTCAGCCAGCCAGTTAAGATTCCCTTACATAGGGTCAAGGGCGGTGCGTCCCATTGGGCAAAGGCGGGCAGTTGCCATCAGGGGGGCCTTGTCGTACTTCTGAGTTTTTTTTTTAATACATTTTTTTAAGAATTGAAATACATAATTTGTCATTGCAAACGAATGATAATTCATAATAAGCATGAAAACACGATTATTTTATTTTATGTATCAGCCTAAAATGTATCTTAAATCCATCATGGAAAAAATATTCCAGGTCACATAACGTTTCTGTCACAGACAACAGCTCATAGTCGTATATAGATGTCTATGCCACAGCTGCCCATATCAGGGACACTGACACCTGCACTGACGACGCACATGATACTGCCATGGTCATCATCACTGCTCAAGCACAGCTGGATGATAACGAGAGCAGTGATGGCATACAGTGATCAGTGAAGACCCAGCATTATGGCGTGACAAATTAACAGATAGAGAGAGAATTGAAATTGTTAAAACAGGACCTGTACAAATTCGGAACTTTCAGTTGAAAACATTCATTAGAAGTATAAAGAATAAATCAAAAGTTATATTATTTTGATAAGGTAATCAAAAAGTTACACTACTATTACACTGCACTCAAACCTCATGGCAATAAAACAAATGAGAAAATGACAAACAGTTCAGAGTAATAAAGTTAGCTTAAGTTTATGTTACTTCACACTGTAGCCTCAGTTATGTCATAATGTTGATGCTGAGGAGAAAGCTGACTATAATTAAACTAGTGCTGTCAGTTAAACGCGTTATTAACGGCGTTAACGCAAACCCATTTTAACGCCGTTAATTTTTTTATCGCGTGATTAACGCAAATTATTTTTAATTTGTTTAGATTAACGTTCTTTTTGGCCTCACAAACTGTGTAGTAGGCTAACGTTACGGTTTGAGTGAATGGTGAGCGCGATACGGCGAAATGGATGATAAAAAGCTTCTGAATGGAAAGTTTACTTTTAAAAGTTGTGTTGTGCAAAAGAAGCGAGCTTCACTGTTGTCTGAAAATGTCAACAGGCAGCTGGCTGAAAGCAAAGAAGTAGTAGGCTTACCTTTTATTGGTAACCTAACTGTTAGGGTTCATTGTTTCTGAAATAAGAGGCCTGACTGCTATGTTCCCAGCAAACTTGAAAAAAATAAAATATTAAGCCATGGTTTATAGGCTGAGTCCTTGTTTACCTGAAATGTGCACTTTATAATTTTATTTTGTACCGCCCTGTTTGGCAATGTTGGTTTTCAATAAAATAAAACATTTGCATAAAGCAAGTCAATCCACTTTTCCATGTTGATAAGGGCATTAAAATAAAAATAAAAAGATGATTAAACATTAAATCATGACTAGAACCCATTTAGAAACTATTTAACCTCATTTTATCCAGCTGTGTAGTTTCCTGTCGATGTAAAGGTCAATGAAGTGCAGATTGCTCCTTGCCAACCATTATGAATATCTTAATATAGAGTGCTGATGAGTGGCCTAATGTACTGATATGTACCAACAGGAAGATTGTAGATTTTCATCATATCTGTTTCAAAAGACTAATTAGCCTACTCGTTCTGTGCACACATTCTAGATAAACATTCTATTCCCCACGTTCCGCTGGCTAGCTAGCTAACAGTGCTGTCGTATTGAAACCGAGGTATTTTATATTATTTTATTTGATCTGTGCAGATCTTTCATGTATAGACCCTTTTCTGATGACATGTATGTATTTGTATGTCATTCAGGTATGTTGCTCCAAAATAGGACCCAGGTTGAAACATCCCAAAGTTTCCCTTTAAGACCCAACTGTTCTCAGAGGCTTTTTTTTAACTGTTCAAATGCACTCCACTTTTTAAATGTATGTTCTTCAGCTTATGTATGTATGTATGTATGTATGTATGTATGTATGTATGTATGTACCTATGTTCAAGAGGGGTATGTATGTATGTATGTATGTATGTATCTATCTATCTATCTATCTATCTGTCTGTCTTTTGGTACTTATCACCTTCCCAGTCTCATACTCCACACTCTCTCTCTTTATCTCTATCTCTCTCACCAGCCTCTCTCCTCTTCCTCTTTGCCTTCCGTTGTCTCTCTCTGCATACACTGACTGCATTAAATGTTCTAATCTTACACTACTGGTATTGTATTGAAATATGTTCAGATTAGATCCAGAAGTGTTGTTGATCATGACATTAGGCTAACATAAGGTGACATGAAGCATAGGTGAAGTTTAAATGCATAGTGAAATGCATTGGTGAAGTTTAAATGCACAGGTGAAGTTTAAATGCATAGTGGAATGCATTGGTGAAGTTTAAATGCATAGTGAAATGCATTGGTGAAGTTTAAATGCATAGTGGAATGCATTGGTGAAGTTTAAATGCACAGGTGAAGTTTAAATGCATAGTGGAATGCATTGGTGAAGTTTAAATGCATAGTGAAATGCATTGGTGAAGTTTAAATGCATTGGTGAAGTTTAAATGCATAGTGGAATGCATTGGTGAAGTTTAAATGCATAGTGAAATGCATTGGTGAAGTTTAAATGCATAGTGAAATGCATTGGTGAAGTTTAAATGCACAGGTGAAGTTTAAATGCATAGTGAAATGCATTGGTGAAGTTTAAATGCACAGGTGAAGTTTAAATGCATAGTGGAATGCATTGGTGAAGTTTAAATGCATAGTGAAATGCATTGGTGAAGTTTAAATGCATAGTGAAATGCATTGGTGAAGTTTAAATGCATAGTGAAATGCATTGGTGAAGTTTAAATGCATAGTGAAATGCATAGGTGAAGTTTAAATGCACCACCTCC
Source organism: Clupea harengus (assembly GCF_900700415.2). Taxonomy (NCBI): domain Eukaryota; kingdom Metazoa; phylum Chordata; class Actinopteri; order Clupeiformes; family Clupeidae; genus Clupea; species Clupea harengus. The sequence goes on along the minus strand of NC_045157.1, from coordinate 31,414,222 downwards.
AACATTTTCGTATTGGGACTTCAAGTCAACCTTTTATTAATGCAAGCAAAATGCCTCCTGACATCAGTGAACACAGAGCAACACCACTAAAGACATCCACTAACATGGCAGCAGTGAACACATCATAGCAACACCACTAAAGACATCCACTAACATGGCAGCAGCATGGGAGCCGTAATCGGGTTGCCACACCCCGCGGATCATTTAAGGCCCAGACACTCAAACCGGCCGCTCTGAACAGGGCAGTTTAGACAGGGTTGAGAAGGGTGCTGTGGGGTTGATCCTTGTGGTATTTTGACCAAAGCATGTTACAGACATTTTATTAAGACTTCAGGGAACTGTGTCAACTTGTGGGAAAGTGGTATAATATGTCTCCTTTCAGGTTACTAAGTTAGCATAAAATGTTAGCACACAAGCATGTGCTCTGAATGGTGAGGCTAAGCTTTAGGCCATACAAGAGCTTTTGGTGAACGTGATGACTGAGGTAGTAAGTTAAGTTGATATAATTTAACCACTAATGTAACAAAACCTTGCACCTGGCCCTGGTCGAACCCGAGGGGTTAGGGATTTGTATGGGCTTTGTTTATTTGTAAGGGCTTTGCTGTGGATACCATAGTGGCAGTTTGTCAGACTTAAATAAATTGCATTCCTTTTGGTGTAAGAGATAAGTACAAAGTATAATATTAAATATATTTAATCCATGTTTCTGAAGTTTCATAATGTCATTATAGATATTACCGAGAAGAAAGGAAGTGGAAATCCTTTGTAACTAAGATCAAATAGGCTCTGACTGCTAAGAATAATATCCTAGGCTATCCTTTGCGTCAGTCAGGAGACAGAGACAGGATACCTACAAAGGGAAGGAGTCTGGGGAGCTTTTTTTGTTGGATTTACAAATAGTTTTTGAGAAGTACTAAGTACTTTAATTGCTTATATGGATGACATGACAGCGCTGGCAACAACTGTCCCATGTACCCATTGGCTGTCAGTGACGGTCTGAAATGGGGCAAGGATGAAAGAGACACCTAGCAAATGTAGAAGTGTTTCTATAAGTAAGGGGAAACTGGACGAAGAGAGGTTTCATATTGATGGAGAGGTGATTTCTTCTATTGTAGAAAAACCTGTGAACGTCAGTCTTTAGGCAGGTGGTGCAATTCCACATTGAGTGACCGAGGACAGGTTTAATAATGAATTGTTAAGGCTATCTGTACTATTGATGGGACCTGCTTTCATGGTAAACTGAACATGTGGTGCTTGTAGTTTGGGCTTTTGCCACACGTAGGGTGGCCTTTGACTGTGTGTGAAGTTGCTCTTTCAGAGGTGGAGAAATTGAAGAGTCATGAATAAGGGAATGATGAATTCTAACAGTAATGTGGTGACATTCCATGTGAACACGCACGCTGAGTGGAAGTGGGTGGGAAGAGGGTGTAGGCCGTCATGTGAAAACAAGCCTAATGTTTAGAGTAGTTTAAGGGCGTATATGTTGTTTTACATGTATAACCCAGCTGCCTATGCTATGTGAGGTTAATTGTAATGCGCTCAACGGTTATTCCAGTAGTGAGATCACACTTTGAGGGTTAGGCTCAAAGCAAGTATGCGGGTGGATTTGCATCAGCAGTCCTCCTGAAGGGTTTGCTCTGGCTGCTAGTGGGTGTTAACAACCGTTAACATTCTTCCTCCTTGCTACAGTGTCAGCCCCAAGGCTGTGAAACCACTGAGCTGTTTCACGAGTGTGGTTGTGGCTCATGTCCTGCCCCCCTGGTATTGCAGACAGATAGAGATTTCAATTATAAAAAAAAAAATGATAGCTTGCAACATATTGAAAAAAAGAACTGAACTAGTTCATTTTTTGGAGCTGTGAACTTAGTTTAAAATTTTGAATTATGAACTATGAACTGAACTAGTTTATTTAAAAAATTGTGAACTATGAACTGAACTAGTTCATGTAGAAAGTGAACTTTCCCAACACTGTTGGAGAGTACCCATATGACCAAGAGAACATGATTTCAGTTCTCAGGTTTTTTTTCAGTTCTCTCCATGCCATGAGGCGCACAAGGCCGCAACTTCTGAATAGTTGCAGTTTCAGTAATTATTTTTGTTTTTCTGGGAACAGGTGATTGGCCTGTAGCCCAACCCCTAACCTGCAGGACCAGTTGGTTTTCTGTCAGGCTTTCTCTTCCCCCTCCTGTGGAATAATCATCTGCTCTCGAGCCCCCCTCCTCTGGAATAATCTTCTGCTCTCGAACCCCCCCCCCCCCCCCCCCCTCCTGTGGAATAATCTTCCTGCCTCCATCTATCTATCTATCTATCTATCTATCTTTAAATCGAGACATAAGACATTCCTCTTGAGTGCATCCTGTAGTCATGAATAATGCATTAAAAGCCATCACCAGTCGCAACAAACTACAGACTTCCTGCAAGCCATGTTGTTGTGTTAAGCAGCAGTGAGCTACAGACAGCGCCAGCTAGTTGGGCACTGTTGTTGTATCCTGCCACCCTTGCCAAGTCTAACTAACATTCCCATGCACCTGTCAGCCAACCTAACTAAACGGAACTCAACAAAACTAAACAGAATCAAATTTCCCACACACCATGCTGGCCAGCCTCCCCCTCCCCCTCTCCTTGTCCTATATTATGTATCATGCTGAGGCATCAATATCAAATTAATAAAATGGCCATATTACCAACTGTTTACTTAAATGGCCATATTACCAACTGTTTACTTAAATGTATCAATTGATGTTTACTAACCAAATGTTCTCTCTCTTATAGCGTGACCTTTGCCAACTAATGCCAATGGTTGCAAAAGCATTGTTCCTCATCACCATAACCAATAAGTACTTATACCCATATTAGGGAGCCAAGCTCTGCCCACTCACTTCCTCTTCCCCTCCTAGTGTAGACTGTCTTCACTGTGGAATTACCCGTAATGTGAATAATGGCCACCATCACCATTGTTTTCTGTTTCATTGCTCCACTTACCGTTATAATAGTAACCTTGCGAGCACTCTGTATACCCACTAAGCTGTTATCCAATACTTGAATGCTCTCTTCCCATCTTATCCACTATACATTTTGTATGCGTCATGTATATACCATCTTATGTTTGTATGTATTGTGTACATGTATCATGTAAATACCATCTTATGTTTGTATGTATCGTGTAAATACCATCTTATGATTGTATGTATCGTGTAAATACCATCTTATGTTTGTATGTATCATGTAAATACCATCTTATGTTTGTATGTATCGTGTACATGTATCATGTAAATACCATCTTATATTTGTATGTATTGTGTACATGTAAATACCATCTTATATTTGTATGTATCGTGTACATGTATGCGTCATGTAAATACCATCTTATGTTTGTATGTATCATGTAAATACCATCTTATATTTGTATGTATCATGTATATACCATCTGGTGTTGTATGTATATTTGCCACATGTATGCTAGCATGCTTATCCTGATACGTGTATGAATTCTTCTGCCATGTTTCTGATTCTCTCCCCTTCCGTCCTATACTCATTAATGACTGTCAGCAGCAGGCGCCCATGATTTGTCCACGCAGAAGGTGGCAACCCTGGTCACGGGCGTGTTGGGAGGGTTAGGGGCCCTCTGAGATGTAATACTCCAGGGAGCCCTGGGTTATCTAGCGGTTAGTTACTGAGGATAGGGTTAGGTTTTCTGCCCCTCTTGTCCAGGTGTCTGATTCTGGATATATATATATGGATGCTGTCTTTCGCATCCTCAGACAGCATTTTGACAGTGCTGTATATTTAGGTATGCCTCTTGCTGATTTGTACTCCACTACACCGTCCGTCAGTGAGAAACCTCTTGACTATTGGATACGGCTGAATAAGGCAGCTGAACAGTCCCTGGAGAACAAGGGCAGGGCTATCCAGCTGCAGACTGTAGAGCTTGCTGCCATGATTATTAGGCATTGCCTTGACAGAGATCTTTCCTTGATGTTTCTAAGTAAGTCTCAGAACCTCAGAGCCTGTGAAGTCCAGGCCCATCTAGATCTGAGATGTGTATGAAATCTGCGTAAAATATCAAGTCTCTAGCTTTAACATTGAGCTTTCCACAGGCCTTCAAAGATGCTGCAACAAAGCGTAGAGTAAAATGTTCGCGCAAATCCAAGCACCCCGAATACTATGATATACCTAAGCCACACCCTTGTAAGTCCATATTCTTGGTATCATATTTTAACCCTAGAAAGTTTGAAGGAGCTGGCTTAAATACTTTTCTAGTAATAGCAATTTGAAAATGGCTCTTCAGAAAACGCTGCTAAAAAAGCGTCTTAAGTAGAGGCACCCCCTCCCCCCTAAAACATCTTTTTGTGACAAAACTATTGGGAGTAGAGAGCTAATATTTGGGACTATACCTATTAAGAAGTGTATGAACAACCTTTTTTTTTTTTTGCCAAATCTGAGATGGTCGAATTGTCATGTTTGCCGTGGAATGACTCGCAGGGAAGTCTTAAATTGAATGAAACTTTAATTCTTTTGAGGAAGATTTACAGATTATTTGTTTTTCACTGACGACTCAACTCTATGGCAAAACTGCAAACGTTTTAGGCAATAAACATAATATAAACACCAACATGTTGGTACATAATGTCATGAATATGGGAAAATGCTATTCATAATGGCAAAACGAGAGTGATGCTTCTATGTCATCCACAAGGAGGTAAACAAAAACAACTCTACAAGAACATGACTATGGACCCCCTATCTGTTTTTCTTATGTAATTACATGGCATGACATCTGTTGTGTTACATCTCAAATTTGACATATGTCAGTTATTCATTGTTAAAAATTGTGTATGATTGCCCAGATCCAGGAGGTGGCTCAACTTACCCCACTCTGCCCCCTACTGTATGTGCTCAAACCCACACCTCCTCTGGCTGTCACTCTGCAGAGTCTGCAGCCTTGCATATTGATGCTTTCTGTTAAGGGCTAAGTACCACAGGCGCTTGGCATCTCATATGCTATACAAAACCTGTGGGATACCATTGATGTTTCAAGAGATCCCTCGGCAAATTGCTTTTTCAGCGCTCCTGGTGGCAAACTTCAAACTTCCTAGTGGCATTTGACCCTCCTCATAGATTCACTAACAGGTTGGCTAACTTGAGAATTGAACAGAAGTTGGAAGGTTGGATAGGGCCCAAAACAGAGGATGCAGTAAATCTCGTCAGAACGGGCCAATCATGGACCAGTTTCATTAGTTTCAGTTAGAGCGCCATACCCATCGTACAAACACGTCATCCAAATGCAGGGGACAACAGTCTGTCTGAGTCTCTACTGCAAGTAGCTTTTAAACGGTTAATGTAACTCAAATGAATCATTACTACACATCATTTGGTGAATATTTCAAAAATACTTTTAATACAGAAACTGTCAAAGAGGTCTGCAGGTTACACATGTAAGTGTACAATACATTCTCATATAATAGGTATGTATGTACCAATACATTCCCATATAATAGGTGTGTATGTACCAGAAACTTACTAAGTGGGAGGTTTACACAGACACAACAAACCTACCCAGGACAATTCTTGCTTTACAAATAATCTTTGAGGTCAGAAAAGATTAAAAACTTTAAGGAAAGGACAGGCCATAGCATATAAGTGAATATTCAGTACGGTCTGTGTCAAAGGTTTAGGAGTTCAGAGAACTCTAGTTGAAGCCATGTCCTGATTCCATGTCAGACACCTATGGATAAAAATGGCACCAAATCAAAGTGATTAAAATAATAATAATATAATAATTATAATGTTAAGAATAAAAACACTGTATGTGAACAAAAAAAAATATATAAATGAGTTCATATTCAATATACTTGACCAGTATGTATTTACACATTGGGCACGTCTGAACAAAACACATATTTTTTTGTCTGTTGAGGTGAGAAGTAATACATATACAATCTGTGCACTAAAGAGACATCTAAAACAGAATGTTTTCCTACCAGTTCTTCCAAAGTACATCACAAATAGAGAGAGTGAGACAGAGAGAGGCAGACCAGTAATATATGGTATAGAGAGAAATAAATACATTTACGTAGATAGATATGTAGATAGATAAAAAAAAAGACAGATAGATAGAGAGAGTGATTGAGTTAAAGAGTGACAGAGACAGGATATATAGAGTACACATACAAGAAAATAAGAATGACATGGGAAAGTTGATAACGATAAATAGATAGATTGTAGGGGTATAACAATGGACAAATGTCATGATTCGATATGGTTCGATACAATGGCCTTTTGATTCTATATGGTTTCGATACAACAACATGATTGTTTTTTTTTATATATATACGGCCTTTACACTTTACTTTCCACATGAAGCATCGTATATTTTGACCGTAATCAGGGTTCACGTGATCAGCCACAGTAGCTGGTACATACTCAAATTTTACCAGCCACTTAATAATAATAATTTGATAATGTTCATTTTTTTATTTCTTAATTATGTTAATAGGTGTATCAAAAGGTTTATGGAAGCATAGTTTACTTTTGTAAAAATTATTTACAGTATCAAGAAGGCACAGGTACAATTTACAGGAATCCCGGTAGCGAGCTATTTTAAACGGCAAAAGGAAGGCGTTGGATGCATTTGTATTCTACAAATCTTAGGCTATGCATTACTACACAATAACTTGACTAGTTTATTGCTACAATATGATTCGTTACTGTATATTTTATTAACAACCCAAAAAACAGATAGACAGGCAGACAGACAGGAAGTGAGAAAAAAGGGATGGAGAGAGTAAGGGATGGAGAGAGAAAGGGATGAGAAAGAAAGGGATGGAGAGAGAAAGGGAGAGAGAGAGAAAGGGATATAGAAAGAAAGGGAGGGAGAGAGTAAGGGATGGAGAAAGAAAGGGATGGAGGGAGTAAGGGATGGAGAGAGAAAGGGATGGAGGGAGTAAGGGATGAAGAGAGAAAGGGATGGAGAGAGTAAGCTACAGAGAATGAAGCGGTGACAGTTGACAACAAAGAGAGGGAGTGGGAGTGGTCACTTTGTATACGGTGGATTAGTACTTTTGCAAGTTTCGATTTTAAAAAGAAAATCCCTATGAGAGAATGAAAATGATGAAAAAGGTAACGCCCATGGTAGTTAAATAACTGCTTGAGAGACACTGAATTCATGTATGTTGTCTCTGCACAGACTTTAGACCCATGGCATCTCTAAAATATGTCTGTTGCTATCCCTCTGCTACCAGAGAAAAATAACAGCTTAATGCGTCACCAACTTCACTATGTAAACAGAAGCTAAACATAGCTAACTTTACCGATCAGTGTTGGCACGACACAAGACTACTAGACAAGACAACCGTTTGTTACTCACCAAAATGTTTGCCTAGGTTTTCTACTGCCGTTGTTTTGCTCACACCTTATTTTGGCCGATTTGGTGAAAATATTTATTTTTCCATAGGTGAAAACATTTATTTTTCCATAGGGATTTAAAAGTATTTTTTTCTTTTTTTATATCTTTAAAAGTCTAAATTTACCAAAATCTCAATGTACTTAGCATAAATATGTAGATCTATTAAACAAATAGTTTTTTATTTAATTTTCTCATTGCTTTTAAGTAGGCTAAACAGTCCGTGTATCACTCCAATCAGGAATCCTTGCCCACGTATTGTTAATTGTGTAGGCTTATTACTGCTTGTATTAGAAGTTACCACCAGTTTGACTTTTATATCTGTATATTTAATAGAATGGAGTCCTATATTAAAATGTGATTTTCCCAATGTAATCTGCATAACTGACTGGACTCATATTGAAATACCGGCAACAAGAGATATGTTTGGTAATCGATCATTTTGATTTGAAATTAAATTAGGCCTAATTCCCAAATGATTGAAGAATACACCATGACACTTACAAACTTTGCAGCACAACGGCCCGGATGATTCTTTTTTTCAACGGTTTTTGAAATGTATTTAGTAAATGTCATTAGCAGTTGATTTGTTCTGAGTAATAAAGAGTGTTTTACATGTTTCTTCAGTAGACCATTCAGTGCTACTGCCAATCCTGTTACCATGGTCCCCCCACCAATGCAGCACCTCCAGATATTCAAAACTAATGCATAAATATCTATGTTCATACTGTGTGTAGTAGAAATGAGAAGAACAGTTTCAGTATAACGTTAATATCCTTAGTCGTATCGGGTGGGGGGATTTAGGTAGTGGCCATAACCTATGGAATCAGATGGCACCTATGCGGATGTGCAATGTGTTTCATATGAGTAACCACAATTAAATCACAGTTTGCAAGATCATATAAATGCAAAGACTTACTGTTCTGGCTATGTCAAAAGCAAAATCATCAATGGTGCATCATATTACACGTTTTAGGATGGTGGGGGATATGATTACAGAGATACAAAAATAACACATTTTCAAAGAAAAACACACAATCTGTTGTTAAGTACTGGCATTGTGGGAGTTTACATGATTCTAAGTGTATGTAACGGCATGCGTGTTCATTTGGACCCGAAGAGAAAGGGAGAGAAAGACAGAAATCATTACCAAATTCAGATGTTCTTTGTTAGCCAGAAGCCTGGAAAAGGAACTAACCTTGCTGTCGATTCTCCGAAATTGCCACATCCATTGTATATTGTACAAGAAAGGTCGGAGGTCAAAGCGGTTATCATCAGGGCTGTAGCTCTCTGCATGATAAGATGGTGTAATTGTGGTCATCTTGTGTCTGTTCACGGAGTACATTCTGAAGAAATGCTTCACTTTGCTAGCCACCTAGGAAGAGCAAAGTGTGAGCATTAATAATTAATATGATACTGTGAGTGATCGGATAAGTCAAAGGACAACTCATAATCATTTCATAAGGGATACTGTAGACTATACGGCGGTCCGCTCTGCGTTGGGGTCCTGTTCGTCCCGTCGGGATTTATTTTTAGATAATGACCGCCTGACTATACATTATCCCGCTTATTAAACGTTTACTTGCCAAAATGGTAGAAGAAATTCCTCCAAAATACCTCTTTTTAATGATTTTGTTGCCGTTTCGTGATTTCCGCTAAGAAAAAATAGTTCATCACGCAAATACAACTTTTTTGTTTCAGGTGTTGCGTAGCAACCCATTACTTGCTGACTTCAAATTACAATGAGTCTGTTACGTTAAATGACCAGACTACTTGCGGAATGATCTGAAAGATGTGAATAGACCCTTTTATGACCTACGTCATAAAAGGTATGCGCACGCATTCTGGATGCAACAACGCAGCAATTTCATCCATGGTTAGTGACAGTACAAGTGGATTTTGGATCAATTGTTTAATAAAATGCCATCTTGTTGTGTTGTGGGATGCCAAATCAAGTCAACTGAAATAAAAGGTCTCAATTTCTACCGCATTCCATCGGGGAAAAGACTGTTTAATGCGAACAGGCTTCAAACTATAAAACGAGTGATCTGGACCGAAGATATCATTAAAAATGCACGCATATGTGGGGCGCATTTTATATCTGGTAAATTAATTTTGTTTATGTTAGCAAGTTAAAATTGTGTTGCTTAAATCTGATATAACTTAGTTGGCCAAAACGGCTCCCTACCTAGTTAATGTTATCAATAGCTAACTTATATTAGCCTTGCAACTTTAGGTTAACTTACCGATAACATTAGCTAGTTCATCGCTAGCCAGTTCATAGTATATTCATCTATTCATTGCATACAATGATACATTGCATACAATGATCGTGGGTTGAATCAGTGTGTAATTTACTCTTAGGAGAAGCCTCAATGAACTACGAAAGCCCCGACAAGATGTACAAGCTGCCTTCTCTGTCCTCCCCATCCTAACATAGAGCTCAATCTTAAACAGCACTGCTGCTGCATGGCTGCAACATGACCCTAGCCTGCAATGTCAGATAAAAAAATTATATGACAAAAACGAGTCTAACTAAATGCATAAGTGGCTATCATAACAAATATAAGTTGTATTGTAGCATGAATAAGAGTTACAAGTTACAAGTTTTTTATTGTCAGATGCCAAATTGCTTTGAAAATATTTTGGAACCTCAAGAATAGATTTGGTTATGGACGTACAGCAGAGACTTAAAGCAGCACAAAGAAGGGATTGCTAATCGCTAACGAGATGCTAGCGGCTAAACCTAGCGAAACCTGTTGAAATATGATTACTTTGACACTATGACAAACTAGTGAGTCAACAACTAAAAAAAAAAAATCATCATTAGGGTCTCAGTACTTTATATCATGGACATGCGTAGTTGTAGGAATTGAGTGACTTGAATGCTCCTAATTTATCTTTTGTGTAAACACTGGGTTTTTCAATTAGGTATGTATAAATATCTGGCCACTCGATAGCTGGCCATTTTGATGGGTCAACTATCCAATCCTTGATCGAATATGGATCAGGAAGTTGGATTCCATCGCTTAATGTCAATTTATTCAGGTAACTTTCAAGATCTTTAGGATTAAGCGACTGCAGGTATGAACTTACTTCCGCCATTTCTTTTGCCCCCAGAATGCGTGCGCACACTACATCGCGTGAGCATTGTTTACCAACGGCGAAAGGGTCTATTAGAAGCACAAAACCCGTTGCCAATGACAGCGGTCAATATCTTTTCGCAGCGGTCAAGAAATTACGGACCTGCGAACGTTGGGGTGGCCCATTCAAATCAACTGAACTTTTTGGAACATTCTGAAGAGCGTATAATAAAGTATGATACTGTGAGTGATTGGACAACTCAAAGGACAACTCATGTGTCATCTTTGTCTTATTTCAGTACAAGTTTTTTGTCCAATTTCGGCTTGCAACCTCACCATAGATGTACACAAATTATAGTTTTGTAGACTTAGAGAGAATTTTGTGTAAATACCCTGGTGCCACAGGTTTGGACATCTCTCTATGGTCACAGGCTTTCATGGCACTGTTACTTTTAAATTCAGAAACAATTAAGCAGTAACTAATAGACCAATACGTAAGACATTTACTATATTAAATCATGTCACTGTATGTCATCAGAGATTATGGAAACATGCTAAACTGAAATACTGACTTCTCAGACAAAAATGTTACGGTCAGATTCCCCTTTTAAATTTCCCATTCCGGAACTGAACTTCTGTTTGGGTAATGGCCTGTGTGATCCCGCCCACTGCCCATTTCTCCAGTACCATTCAGACACCAGGGTTGCCAGATAAGAATACAATTGGCACAGAAACCGCTATGGAAACAAGCAGACGAACTGGACCAACAGATATAATGTTTCATTCTACCCGACCAACAGTCTCACCATAATTCTAAAAAGCTCCATGACAAAATATACATGAATAAATATTACATTCAAATCTGACAGCTTTTTGTCTGTATTGCCAAATATATGCATATGCATTTTAGATGTTTATTTTACAATATGAAAATTCTGTACACCAAGAGAAAAATCAGTGAGCGCTGGAGCCGAGCCTCGTAAGCGGAATGAAGAAGAAATGTTGCACCCTGAACAGGACTTAGAGCATAGGGTAGCAGTGTAGTAGTCGTCCGTACAGGGGCTCCATTCAGAAGGGGGAACCTTCCCATCTACCACATGGGGACTCCATTCAGAAGGGGGAACCTCCCCTGTACCCCATGCCAGTGCATCAAAGCAATAACTGGAATACCAATAGAACTGTGTTCTGACCTGAGAGGGGGAACAGGTCTCTCTCCATATGTCAGTCAGCTTGCAGAACATGCTGTAAGGTCCACTCCTTGATATCTTTCTGAGCCGGCCTATAAGGGACAGCTCTGTGTAGGTCATGCCCATATCAGCCTTGTAGAGAGACACAGAATAAGGAACATTGATTTAGTATGCAGGGAAGACATTCATTCCTATAGGTTATACTAACAATCAAATTAGCCAAAACAAGCCTGATACTTGAGGTTGGCATTTGGGAATGACAGTAAATGGATTATAACTTATACGTAATGTTTTCTCAAAAGCTCAGCATTGAAAAGGCCCGTCCTATTATCAATCTACAAGTTTACTTTCAGTGCTCATTTCAGTAGCATGACATTTAAAACTCAATCTGTTTCCCAGTTTGCTGTAGTTGAAAGATATGGTGTTCTTTCTTTAAATTGGGTTGACATGATAGGTTATCATGTCCTGTCCTTTGGATCTCCAAACATACCACCAGACATAACAACCACTTTTTTAAGGCTTATACATCAAAAGGTAATAGGAAAACATAGTTCTTGCTTGTTGCAGTACCCCACAGTGGTCAAATGGCGCAGTTTTAAGGACAACCTTAGTCCTAGTCCATATACCAAGTTTGGTGTCAATACATTGCTGAGATATGATCTCACTTCCTGTTTGGTGGCTTAACCGACGATTTTGATTGGTTTAGAAAATCTAAAATCCATGTGACTTTTGTGAGGGTTTGTCTGAAGATCATCTGTAGCAAATTTGGTGAAAATGTGACAAAATTTGTGGAACACTTTTTAAAATCCAATATGGAACTTGCAACAATGAGGCTGGCATGAGAAGTTGCCTTGGGACCTCCCATAGTATAAAGAGACACAAGAACGATGTATTTAATTAATTAAAATGTATTTTAAAGTTTCACTTCTCTCCTCAATGACATAGTCTAGCCTAACTGTACATGGCTTTTTTTGCTTAAAATGATTCTTAACTGTTCACTCTTTCTTGCTATTGATGCATCCAGAATCCCAGCAGAACAGAAAATGAGTTAACAAAAAAAATACGTGTTATGTATTCACATCATGGATGATATTCATATTAATTCACATTCAAATTAATTCACATTCAAATGTTCCCTGTCAGAGAAGAATATGTCACAACGCCTATATCCAAAACTCATGCCTCAGATGGAAAGTGTATCTCTGGCGTCTAGACAGAACACAACAGGCCGTTTCCCCCAGACGTGTTTTCCGTCCACATCGGGTCCATTATGTTAATGTTCGACATAAGGCACAATGATAACAATATGCACAATTCTGGTGTTGGTGAGAAAACAAGGAATAACACTGCTTTATATGACCTCATCAGTTTGAATAACACTGCTTTATATTACCTCATCAGTTTGAATAACACACACTGCTTTATGTTACCTCATCAGTTTGAATAACACTGCTGCTTTATATGACCTCATCAGTTTGAGCTTTATATTACCTCATCAGTTTGAATAACACTGCTGCTTTATATGACCTCATCAGTTTGAATAACACTGCTTTATATTACCTCATCAGTTTGAATAACACACACTGCTTTACCTCATCAGTTTGCGATATCTGGCCATCTATCAGAGGTTCCAGCTCAGCTGTGGGAGGGGCAGCCAGAACTCTGTACATATAGAGAAGAGAGAAACACACGAGGGAGAAGAAAAGAGACGATATAGAGAAGAGAGAAACACACACACATGAGGGAGAAGAAAACAGACATCACTGGGACACATCTTTTTGCTGACTGCAGCTTAAGGAGTAAATCTGAATGAACCTTATTAACCTTATCTACCCCTTGCCTAGGGATGAAACTATCTTGTAATGGACAAAGTGTGTACTCCCTTTAAATGCCCAATAATCCAACCACAAACATGCCATCGTGCATCTTCAAATCCTTATTGAGCATTGAGTGTTTTTGCAAACTACAGGTATTAGACTCAGCTCAGTTAAAAGTCAAGCACATATTATTCTCTAACTCCAAATAGAACCCGTAACTAATCACTGTACTGGATAATCCGACAAGCCCCAGATGTTCAAACACGATCAATATGTCCAAAAGCCTCCCAACAGTTTATGTGATGCAAGTCTGGGAATGTTAATGTCCATGTATGTAAAAGTTACGTGCCATACCTCCTCAGTGCTGTAAGTTGGAAGTGCTCGGTGCAATACTGTAAGAAGCTCTTCAGATCCATTTTACTAACACCTCCAATGGGATTAATGTCAGCACTGGAGCAATCATACTTGGTGAAGTAGCCTGACAAACTGTAAAAATAGGGAAGAAGAAATGGTTTTTTGTTTTTGTTTTTGCCCAAAATAAGCAAGTAGCTTCAACACCAACATGCCCTCATTCCTTATAGAATGCCCAACATAAGGTCAGAAATGTTTTCAAACATATTAACATAACCTTTGATTATTTATTGTTTATAAGGCATTTCCTAAGTATATGAAGAAGAGTCTTTCTTGAAGCAGTTTTTGCAGCAAAGAATTAAAAATGACTTTGGAACTAAATTTGCTTACATTTTCAAAAATATGTCAGAATCAGCGAAGTGCCTGAATCTAGCCCTGGACTCCTGAGGATTAATATCCATTTTAGATTTATAGTTATTCATTAAGTTTCAACTTGGATTAATATCCATTTTAGATTTATAGTTATTCATTAAGTTTCAACTTGGCCAGTAAGAACATTTGCACATTATTACCTGAAATGTTTAAAAACAATGAATTGTTAAAAAATTTAAAATAATAATAATTAAAATGTATATACTGATGAACGACTCACGAAAGAATGAACCTGACAGCCACGACATGGATCCGTACGCGTGTTAGGCCTCATATTCATATCTATTCTCATACTCACATTCACACTCATACCTCATACTGATAATCACTTAACAAATGTACGCTTTGCTGAGATTGTTTGAAATATGTATTAATCATATGAAAAACATAGGCTTTTATGAAATTGCTGGAGCTATGCTTTATAATCATCTAAACCAATATATGCCTTTTAAAATGATTGCAGGATGTTTGAATCATGCCTTATAACCATATAATAGTGTGTGAAATTGCTTGAGTGATGTTTAACAAATCTATATCTGCTGCTGATTGCTATGATCAAGAGTGAAATGTGCTTGTTGTATAAGATAAGTTTTTAGTGCAAATGCTTGTGAGGAAACAATGCTGATGTAAGCTTGAATGTCGAGTTGAAACTGTGAAGTGGGTTAAACACAGGAAGTGTACCCTCTGGGGGCCCGCGAGGAGGACGCCGGCTGTAAGAAGCCGGCCTACAGATGAATCACACCTCTGTTAACCATGACTTAAAGGCAAAAGGGCATTGTGTGATGGAATGAAGATTTCGTGACCTTATAAGGAAAAGTCCGTGATGAAAAGACGGAGGCAGGTGCTGTTAAAAGGCTGGGCTCAATGTATGTAGAGACAGTCTTCTCTTCTTTTGCTTTGTGAGTAGGAGCAGGTTGCTGTTAGTCAGTGAGGTTCTTTTGTTAGTCAGAGTAGGATTTTGGTGTTTGGAGAAGAGTTACATGGTTTGCTTTTTGCTTGTATCTTTTTGACCTCTTTGACATTAAATCTTTGAGGCGCTAACTCAATACTAAGAACTCGCTTCTGCGTCAGTTTTATGGAGTGAGTTCCCCCCGCGCCCGCTACACACCTCGCCTTATTACACCGGTCAGATTAGCAGCCTGTATATGCGGACCGCCTCACACGTAAGAAACCTGGAAGCCTCTGGTACAGAAAAACCTGTCGACAGCGTGACAATGAATTGTTAAAAAATTTAAAATAATAATAATTAAAATGTATATACTGATGAACGACTCACGAAAGAATGAACCTGACAGCCACGACATGGATCCGTACGCGTGTTAGGCCTCATATTCATATCTATTCTCATACTCACATTCACACTCATACCTCATACTGATAATCACTTAACAAATGTACGCTTTGCTGAGATTGTTTGAAATATGTATTAATCATATGAAAAACGTATGCTTTTATGAAATTGCTGGAGCTATGCTTTATAATCATCTAAACCAATATATGCCTTTTAAAATGATTGCAGAATGTTTGAATCATGCCTTATAACCATATAATAGTGTGTGAAATTGCTTGAGTGATGTTTAAAAAATCTATATCTGCTGCTGATTGCTATGATCAAGAGTGAAATGTGCTTGTTGTATAAGATAAGTTTTTAGTGCAAATGCTTGTGAGGAAACAATGCTGATGTAAGCTTGAATGTCGAGTTGAAACTGTGAAGTAGGTTAAACACAGGAAGTGTACCCTCTGGGGGCCCGCGAGGAGGACGCCGGCTGTAAGAAGCCGGCCTACAGATGAATCACACCTCTGTAAACCATGACTTAAAGGCAAAAGGGCATTGTGTGATGGAATGAAGATTTTGTGACCTTATAAGGAAAAGTCCGTGATGAAAAGACGGAGGCAGGTGCTGTTAAAAGGCTGGGCTCAATGTATGTAGAGACAGTCTTCTCTTCTTTTGCTTTGTGAGTAGGAGCAGGTTGCTGTTAGTCAGTGAGGTTCTTTTGTTAGTCAGAGTAGGATTTTGGTGTTTGGAGAAGAGTTACATGGTTTGCTTTTTGCTTGTATCTTTTTGACCTCTTTGAGATTAAATCTTTGAGGCGCTAACTCAATACTAAGAACTCGCTTCTGCGTCAGTTTTATGGAGTGAGTTCCCCCCGCGCCCCGCTACACACCTCGCCTTATTACACCGGTCAGATTAGCAGCCTGTATATGCGGACCGCCTCACACGTAAGAAACCTGGAAGCCTCTGGTACAGAAAAACCTGTCGACAGCGTGAAAAAGGTGAGTTGTCCCTCTCTTTCATTCTAGAAGAGAGTACTTGAAGGTGATCTCAGAAGGCACTCTGATTGATCCCTTTTCGTATCTTGGCTGAAACATACAATTAAAGGCTTGGCTGAAAATGTGACATGATTTTTCTAAGTTGTATTCTGATTTGTGTGCCTGATAGCCGTATTAATTATTTGTGAGAGTGTTTGAAAAACTCGGGCGTTAAAAGCACACAATTAATTTTATAGGTTGGCACGATTACACATTTCTTAACATGGCGCCCAACGTGTAGGCTATGAATGGTCATTAGTAGAGGGGTAATTCTAATGATCGCGAGGAATAAGTAGACCGTACGCACAAACCTAACCGATTTCTGGTCCTAAACAGAGTCTGGCATACCACCAGATAAGGAAATCGATTAAGTACACCTATCCGATAATAGAAGAGCGATCTAAATACTTGGTATACCGAGGGCCAGTGTTTAGACCGAAAAGGCACTTTTGGGGAACGGAATTAGCTACTCGCGTTCTATTAAGGTGCGCTTCTTAAATTTGGTCTAGTCCAACCATTTTCGAGGAAGGATCGTACACCCAGGAGACGATGGACGATGTTGTATCAGGGTGGGAGGAGGGAGAAGATCCGTGTCCTCCCCTTATCGATGAGTCCGGGTGTGTTGTATCTGATGGGATTAGATGTTATCCAACTGATTTAATTCAAAGCCTGGATTCAGGCGAAAAAAAGAAATAGAACTAAACCAGAAGACCGATGTTTTACAGTGCCTAATCGCACTTTACAACAGGGAGATTTATGCACAAACCAGTTTGAAACTAACACAGCCAGTGTATTGAACACGGAGAGCCTGTGCCGACACAACCACAGAACAGAAGTGGCAGAGGCGCTGAGAGCCAGATGGCTTTTTGAGATAGTGGAGCACGCGGAGGCAATGAAAAACTTTTTACATTTAATGGAAATGGAGAGTAACAGGAGTGCGGTACTGATAGCAGTATTATTATTGTTATTATTATTACTAACATGGATTTGTATTTTTCATTATTAGTGATTGTTGATGAGATATATTTTTTCACTTTTCTGAAGAAGAAAAGGCGATAAGAGGAACTTGTGAAGCATGTGCAAATAAAGGGGGAATGAAGAAAGGAGTTTTTTTTTTAAGTTTAATTAAGTTGAATGAATTGGTTCAATAATTCAATTGAATTGAGTTGAATTGTGTTGGGTTTTTGGTTTTATGTTTTATTTTGTTCTTGTTACGTTTTGTAAGCTGTTTGTCTTCACAGGACCAAGTGGAGGGAAATGGAGAAGTTGCAGAAATTTGGTCCGTAAAGGAACAAACAGAGAATGTCTATTAAGCCCCAGGCAGGGGAAATAGATAAACAATTGATGATTTAACATAAAAAGAAATACAGAACATGAAATACATGTAAAAAGAAATGTGTTTGTTTGTAAGTCTAACTAGAATATGCAATTCCTGAAGGAAATACCAGTGCATAAAGAAAAGTATAAAGAAAAATAAAAAGTATAAAGGGCGTTGTCGGCATGATTTGAACCAAGTTTCTAAGTAAACGGTTCAAGCTGAATTAAGCGCAGAGGTTTGGTACAAGGAATAATAATAAGTATAAGAAAAAACGAAGGAATAACAATACAGGGCAATGCATGCACTGTAAAAACTACACTAACATGGGCTGGAGTGCGGTGGACTATGTTAAAAATGGAATAACAGGAATCCCCGTGCTCGTTGCCAAGACTGCTGCTATCATATGAATGAATGTTGGTGGTGGTCGGAAGGGCTCTAGGCACTGATTGGTTGCCACGCTTCTGTCAGTCTGCCTGGGGCAGCTGGGGCTACCGATGTAGCTTACCACCACCGGTATGACTGTGTCTGAATGACTGGACTACTCTGTAAAGCACCTTCGGGTACTTAGAGGAGCGCTATATAAAATTGATGAGGATTGATTGATTGATTGATTGATATCATGGTTAAGACAATGTTTGATAAAACATTTTCACCTATGATTTTTGCGTGTTGTGGGTGACTGCCCAATACATTGTGTATCCCCTATTTGGAAGGATTCTAATAGGAATACTAGCCAAAGCCATTTGGCGAGTTAAACAAGTAAAAATGTTGAGCACGCAAGAAGGTGATGAAAATGAGGAAGTTAACCCCTGTTGAAGGGGCACAGGAAACTGAAGTGAGAGAGGGCCTCTCTCTCACACACACACACACACACACACACACACACACACACACACACACTCTTGAAGTGTATTATAAGATCCCAGGGAGCGGTTGGCCAGTCTAACACAGACAGAGGCAAGACAACCAAACCACCTGCGGATACAGTAAATGAAAAGGAACTTGAACAGATTACCATGGCAAATGATTCTACACCACAATCAGGGTTTCTAGATTGGCCTGCTCTGGTAGGCAACTATGTTTATGTTCTGATTATATTCTGTGTTAGCTTTCTAGCAAATGTCTTAGAATACTTTGGAAAAATTTCCTAAGATGGATACGCTTACCGGGATCTGGAATAGCATTGGAAGTGCTGTCAGTGGATGTACCGTTGGTCTCCACTTACCTAGCGTATCTGAGTGAAATTCTTACGAACGGATAGCATGATTTTAATTTGTGGTTAACTTTGATTTTGATTTTAATTTGATTTGAGGTGTTTTATTTTTATTTGATATTTGATTTTGATTTTGAGAGGGTGCAACCTCAATTTATTGGTCAAAAGACAGAATGAACAACTGTAAAGAAATAACCATACTCCTTACTGGTCACAGGCAGAAGGAAGAATGCGGAAGAACACCGGAAACATCCAGCCTGATGATCAGCCTAAAACCAACGCTCCTTTTTATGACAAAAAGAGTGACAAGGAGGCTTTGGTTCCAAATGGAACGGATGCAATGGAAACAGAGCCTAACTCGCCCGTGGAACAGGTTTTATCAAATCATTCTGACAATACTAAAAATGTGGTTCTATGTGATGATGTGGAGGCTTTGGTCCTTGAGTGTGAGAATAAGGAATGGGAAGTTCCAGATGATTTTGAGGCGTTTAGCGATGCACAATGTGCAAAGCAAATGAGAGAATTTATACCCAATTTTCAAGTCACAACGAAAAAATGGGAAAACATGAAAATAAATCCTAATCAGCTAAAGGCGGGAGTGGTCAAGGGAAAAGATGTGACACCATTGAATCCCGAGGTGACCACGGTAATAGGAACCGGCGTAGGAAAATTACCAAAAAACTCATATGTAACGGGTGCCTACTGTCCCCGGGGGTGGACCGGGAGTGGAACCCGGACCCCCCAAATAGTAGATGTGAGTTCTACCACTGGGCTTCCAGTACTTGTGAAAAAACTAAGCAAAGCAAAGAAAAACAAAGCAAAGAAAAACAAAGTAAAGAAAAATGATGGTTTGATGAAATCCCTGAATGACAAGAGTTTGTTGGAGGCTTTGACTCCGGAGAGAACGGAGACAAAGAAAACCCCTGGAAAACTGTACGAAGAACCAATTGTTGTAGTTATATCTAATGAAATTAAAGATGATTTTCTGGCCAAAAATAAAGATGCTCTAGTCCTCGAGAGCGGGGTTAATGATTGGTGTGCGGTTGATGAATCGGGAAGTTTTAACAATGAACAAGTTGGTACCATGACCCGGATGGATGTGATAACTGAAGAGGTGGGAATGGGGGCTTAAGCCTGGTGAGATAGAGAAAACAGTGGAAAAGGGAAGTGATGAAGGATCATCCACCCTAGATGTAACCACTGAACCTCAGCTCCAGTTAGGCCTTGCAATAGCCACATTGAAAACCCAGCTTCATTTGATGCGTTGGCCGGAAGTGAAACCCGGGCCCCCTGTGGGACAGGTGGGTGCTCTACCACTGAGCCACGAACGCTTATGCAAGAAAAAGAAATGCAAAATGAGACGCAAGAAGGGGAACCACCCCTTCCAGAATTAGTGGAACCCCTAGTGGGCATACAAGTGACTCTTACTCAGCAAGAGGCGGGAGTGGTCGAGGGAGAAAATGAGGTTTCATCTAATCCCGAGGCGACCACGATGCCCGCTGAAGGCAATTTAACGCATAGCTCAGTTGAGACGGGCGCATTGGCCGGTGAGGAAACCCGGGACCCTAGCGTTGTAGACAGGGAGGCTACCATTGCGCCAGCACCATCTGTGATTATGCAAACTAGTCGAGGCATACTCGACCTAAAAGCCGGGATTTCCCGCAGACAGAAACACAAAAGGAAGCAGCGACTGCCTCAAAGACATGCTGCTGATTTTAATATCGTCTCGCATGGGACAAGTATGACAGCTAGTGTGAAAGTGGTCTCTGAACCCGTGAATGAGACGAGAAAGCAATTTCTCGGAGTGACTTTTCGGAATGGTCAGGAAATCAGATCAAAACTTCGTTTTGAGGTGATGGCCATTCCGATAAATTGGAGAGGAATTCATTACATTAGACTGGGTGGGGAGCACTCAATACCGTGGCTGAATGCACGTTGGAATAAGAGCAAAGTGGAAGCAATGTTGAAATGTTCCAGCCTGGTCTACAGTTTTGACAAGGGTTGGAAAGGGAGAGAACACCTAGAATTTACTGATGTAAGACCCGCGATGGTCCGTGTATACAAACACGAGGGCTCTGGGTCTTTTTGGGCAGCGATGAGAGCGGATATGGCCCCTCCACAATTGAGCCAAAACGGGGAGTTTGTTGGGAATTACACTGTTGGGTGTCCGTGGGGAAATCCATACTGTTTGTGGGGAATTTTTTCTGGTGCGGGGTGGAGATGTGTTAATAAAAATAAACATGTGCCTATCACTGCTGGTGACATTGTACGGGCGGGATGGGATGAGTATTACTGGTCTGACAGAGAATGTGTGTCTGCTGTGAAATGGAACTTTGTGTTGGAGAGAGAGGCACTGCGGATGAGTCCTTGTCCGGAGACGTCCCTGGGGAATGTGTGGAAAGGACTTGTACCACCGGGGCTCGTGTCTGGCAGATCCAAGAGGCGGGTGACGAACGACTCACGAAAGAATGAACCTGACAGCCACGACATGGATCCGTACGCGTGTTAGGCCTCATATTCATATCCATTCTCATACTCACATTCACACTCATACCTCATACTGATACTCACTTAACAAATGTACGCTTTACTGAGATTGTTTGAAATATGTATTAATCATATGAAAAACGTATGCTTTTATGAAATTGCTGGAGCTATGCTTTATAATCATCTAAACCAATATATGCCTTTAAAAATGATTGCAGAATGTTTGAATCATGCCTTATAACCATATGATAGTGTGTGAAATTGCTTGAGTGATGCTTAACAAATCTATATCTGCTGCTGATTGCTATGATCAAGAGTGAAATGTGCTTGTTGTATAAGGAAAGTTTTTAGTGCAAATGCTTGTGAGGAAACAATGCTGATGTAAGCTGTGAATGTCCAGTTTAAACTGTGAAGTGGGTTAAACGCAGGAAGTGTACCCTCTGGGGGCCCGCGAGGAGGAGGCCGGCTGTAAGAAGCCGGCCTATAGATGAATCACATTGGGCATTGTGTGATGGAATGAAGATTTTGTGTGATGGAATGAAGATTTTGTGACCGTATAAGGAGAAGTCCGTGATGAAAAGACGGAAGCAGGTGCTGTTAAAAGGCTGAGCTCAATGCATGTAGAGACAGTCTCCTCTTCTTTTGCTGTGTGGGTTGTACACTGTTTTTTTTGAGAGCTTGACGACTTGGGGACCAAGTCTTGTAGTTTTCTTTTCTTTTAAATTCTTTTTGACCTCTTTGACATTAAATCTTGGGGTACTTTTTCAATACTAAAAACCTTGCTTCTGCGTCAGTTAATGAAGTGAGTTAAGCTCCGCGCCCGCTACACACCTCGCCTTACTACACCTGTCAGATCAGCATCCTGTGGTCCGGAACGTCTGATACCTAAGAAAGGTGGGGGCCTTTGGCACAGAAAAACCTGTCGACTGCGTGGAAAAGGTGAGTTGTGTCTCTCTTTCACTCTAGAAGAGAGTACGTGAAGTTGATCTCGGAAGGCATTCTGATTGATCCCTTTTCGTATCTTGGCTGAAACATACGATTAAAGGCTTGGCTGAAAATGTGACATGATTTTTTTCGAACTAAGTTGTATTCTGATTTGCGTGGCCGATAACCGTATTAATTACTTGTGAGAGCGTGTGAAAAGCTCAGGCGTCGAAAAGCACACAAATAATTTCTATAGGTGGACACACTTATGCAATTCTTAACAATACGAACATATATATGCAGATGACTAGATACAATTTAAGTACAAATTAAGTAATTGTGCGGAATGTCGGTAAGTCTGTGCCTTTCAGTCCTACTTGTTTCCGCATCTCCTTGTATTGTGAAAAGAACAGAATATGTTCAATCGTTTTAATATGACTCCAAATGGAAAAAAAGCCTACACCACATTACCACAAAGACCTGTCACCTAGCAGGAGAGATTGGATAAAACCACAGTAGCCTTCGTGAAAAATAAAAATGGAATCAAGAAAAAGAAACTGTTTCATGTATAAAACATAAAGAAAGACTCCCCCACAAATACTCTGAACTGTGATTTCCTAACAGAACTAAATTTGAAAGACCATCCACCACAAAACTGACCTTTCATCCACATTGGCAGAGCCTAGAACCAGTAGACCACCAGGTTTGCCTTGGGCCCACAGACCGAGCTGGGCAAAAAGGTAGGCAAGGACCATCCTGGTACGAGCCTGTGAAGGACACAACAAGGCATGGCTTGATCTAGTCTAACTTTCCTTCTGGATCAATAGAGGAGTGAAGATGCAAGTCGAACTTGCAAAGACAATCATACTGGACAAAATTGATAACTACACAAGTGGACAAAGTTGTAGGTACCATTCCGTTAAAGAAAGAAAAACCCACAATGGTCACCGAAATAACTTGAAACTGACAAAAGTAATAATAAATAAACATTTACAGAAAATACACTAATGAAAATCAGACATTGCTTTTGAATTGTGGTTCAACAGAATCATTTAAAACTAATGAAACTGGCCTTGACAAAAATGATGGTACCCCTAGAAAAGATTAAAGATAATTTGACCATAGGGACATGTTAAACTAAGTTACTCTAATTAGCATTACAGGTGTCTTCAAACTTCAATCAGGCAGTCTGCCTATTTAAAGGGTGAAAAGTAGTCACTGTGCTGTTAGGCGATTTTAGCATTCAGACATTGGGTGTGGTTTCACTACTGAATATTAGAAACTTCAGAATAACCTTTTCTTCTCCAAAACCAGTGTCCCTACACAATGAAGATTGATGAGTTAGGTGTAAACACACCTGGGACTACTTATGGCCCACCTGTCACTCAATGGCCTTACGTAATGACCCTGGAATGTTTTTGTGGCTCTCTACCCCCCACAGGTTTTCTTGCCACGTCAGGACCCCAATAGCGATGGCCGAATTACCATGCCCTTATCATATGAATAGCCTTTGGATGAGATGCTTAAAGGAGTTGTATAATGCATACAATTTAATTGAATTAAATAGTTACACAACAGATATCAGAGGTGTCTCTGATATTAATTATTTATAGGGTAAACATAATCAACTAACTGAAATTTAACAATTTAATTCATAATGCATTTAAGACCTTACAAGGGGGACAGGTGAAGCAGTGATGCCTTTAAATTCCCACCTGGACATTCTGCAATGCCAAGTTCTCTCGTGAACTTCCACCACTGGCACGGAACTGTGGCATTCTTCCGGTCACGAGGGAGAAGATCCCAAGCAACCCTTTCACTGCCATGTCAATGTTGAGATTTACATGGTTGCTGAAATAGCAATACACACACATAAATCATATATGAGCATAGGTCAACAAGAGGTAGAAGTATGAGGTATGTCTCAGCTCATTAAGTCCAAAACTGAGGCAGCTTTCAGTCCCTAATCAAAAGTCTATGGGGAATGGTCAACACTTTCTCTACCTCAACAACAAGATGAGGCAGTTAGCTAACGCAATTGAATTTCACTGTTGAAAATATTTTGGTATGTTTTGTCAAAGCAAAAGGGCTTTGCATAAAATAAATGCTGGTCTCTTAACACAAGCATGTTTTAGATAAGGGTTGCTCCATCCTTAGAGTATACAAATGTTGGGCGATTTTTTGGAGCATTACGGTAAGTAAAACTTTAAAAAGACACAGGTTAGCTCTCTAACATGCAAATGAAGGAGGCATTGAAAAACACTACGCTAGTCTAAGAGGACTTAGAACACTACGGTAGTCAAAAACACTACGGTAGCCAAAAACACTACGGTAGTCTAAAACACTACGGTAGCCAAAAACACTACGGTAGCCAAAAACACTACGCTAGTCTAAGAGGATTTAGAACACTACGGTAGTCAAAAACACTACGGTAGCCAAAAACACTACGGTAGTCTAAAACACTATGGTAGCCAAAAACACTACGGTAGCCAAAAACACTACGCTAGTCTAAGAGGATTTAGAACACTACGGTAGTCAAAAACACTACGCTAGTCTAAGAGGATTTAGAACACTACGGTAGTCTAAAACACTACGGTAGTCAAAGAGGACTAAGAACACTACGGTAGTCTAAAACACTACGCTAGTCTAAAACACTAGGCTAGTCAAAAACACTACGGTAGTCAAAAACACTACGGCAGTCTAAAACACTACGGTAGTCAAAGAGGACTTAGAACACTACGGTAGCCAAAAGCACTACGGTAGCCAAAAACCTCACCTGCCGATTTGCATTGCCAGCTCTTTAGCTCGACTGCTGGTATCTTCAGAGGAGTTCTCACTAGCCATATAACATGTTGTGAAGAGATGCTTGCACAGCTCTCGAGGGTCCTCAGGCTTGTAAGTGAGATCACCCACCACTCGCTGGACATCCTGCAGCACTTGAATATCTAAAAAGGAAAATCATTTTCAACTTTCTCGGATGACCAGAGAGTTTTGATGTTGTCCTCAGTTATGTATCAGGTGGGATACTACCATTCTTTGATTGTATGTGTTGCCTGCTATGCGGTTTTAAATATAAATAAACAAATAAATCATCATTCTAGGCTCCACCGTAACACCTCGGCTACGCCAATCACTCCTTCCATGGGGTTGCAGTCAACATTCTCCCTGTGATGCCCAACGTTCCTAAATATCTAAATTCATGTATTAAATAAAGCGAGAACGCTAGGAACGTATATGATTAATAGATGAATTCAACATCTTCTACAACATACGTTGCTGGTTATGTTGGTCTTATGATAGAGGGTCCAAACAGGCGTTACCTCACCTTTTAGTTCTGGGCATCTCTCTCAGAAGAATTTCTTGAAAATACCCTCAGCTTTAATTGCTTTAACCCATGGTTATGGAATATAAGTGCACACCAGATCCTAATAATGTGTCAAGCAAAACAAAAAGAAAAATACTCACTGTTGTCCCTAACGGCATTGCAGAGCAGCACACACATCGAGTAGACAATACAGGCTGTGGAGGAACTATCCACTCCACCACTTAGAGGAAGGAAGAAACCAGCCTTTGATACCAGAGGTATAGAGAGAGACAAAAGACAGGCAATAAGTTCAACATACAAATAAGTACAACATGTATGGTTGCTGTGTCACCTAATAGTAAAGAATATGTAATAACACAAAGTTCCTGTGTGGAGCTGTTCATTTGAAAGTTATGACACTGATGCGTCACTATGTTAACTAGTCAAACTAGGTCAAAGAGGAAAATGTAAAGTTAACCTGGCCACTCCTCCTCAAATAGTCCCACAACCAACACGCAGGGCCAAGACTGAAAACAAGAAAGAAAACAATGAATCAATTATCAGCACTTTCAAATGTGAATTATTTAGTTTCTGATGCATATAGAGGCACATTTAACACAGGATTCTACAAATGATTCCTTCACACTTCTTAGGGCTTGCCTCCATTTCATCTGAGAGATTTTAAATACAAAATACAACATTTTGGGGGGCTATTTTATCCATCTTGAGGAAATAGTTCATTTGCATACATTTCACAGGTATTTGTTGACAAGTTGAAGGATATGGAACCTGCAAAGACAACGCCAAAAGCCAAAGAAGCATACCGACTGATAAGGTAGAGTAATATCACAAGATTTTACACAAATAGAAGTGCAGTTTTATTCCATAACGGTTTGCACACAGAGAAATTAATCGATGTCTAGCACACTTAAGTACGGTGGACAACTGCAATTTCTAGCACACATTTAATTTAAATACAGGTGACAACTGCTTTGCTGTGCATTGGGAGGATTGGTCAAAACTTCCGTCCCTGTGACTATTGGGCTATTAAGAAAACTCGAAAAAAAACTGTCCCGTAAGATTGGGGTATTGTGAACACAAGCCCTTAAAACTAATGATACAGAACCTACTGGTATCAAATGTGGTATTTGGACCAGCTGTCTATTTTAAAGCATATCTGGAGGGCAAAGACGAAAGAGCATGACATGACTAGAAATACATTCACTTAACTCAGATACAACTGATGTTTCATCAACACAAATGTTTCCTCAAAATCCACTAAAATGGTGTCATTATGGCATACCTGATCTCTTCCTCAGGGCTGTGATACTGCCACTCGATAGGCTGGTGCGTGGGAAGGGGCATATCCTCACAGTCAGAGAGGGAGAAGTCCACATTCACCCTGTGGTATGATTTATGATCAGAAACCTTTTTGCCCACCCCCCCCCCCAAAAAAAAACCGAATCATTAGTGTGTCAATAATTTCATGTTTAAATGTAACAATTGCTTTCTGTACAGTAGTTAGTTTGTTGCAGGCCAACCAAAGGGAAACATATTTCTAAAAGGCGATTGGTGGGTTGGCTGCCAGTCACCAGCACAATCACAAACTTGGACCGTTCATCCGGCGGTAACATTATAAGATGTGGGAGCCAAATTACAAAACATACCATAAACAGAAAACATACATACAAATATCCTGAAACACTGTTCTTCTTCAGTCTTTGTTTTTATTATTATTATTCCACCCCGTTACTGCTCCTAGCGCTTTTAAAGATATCGACACAACTTCAACTCTGACGCGTCCTGATCCCTGATTCTCGAGGTCAGCTTTATGCAGCCACATTAATGTTTACAGCTAACATTACAGTCACATACTCACCTGCCATGCTTTTAAATAAATGAAGGAACCACTAACATATTTCAACTAACCACTCATGAATTAGCTAGCATAGCTAGTAAGTTGTTAGCCAAGTTAGCCTATAACAACCTACGATAAAGCACTAATGTTAGTTACTGTCCACATATCTGCTCATACATTGCCTTTTACACACTACAGCACAGTGTGTGTGTATGCATAAGAACTAGGTCACATTTATCCGAGTTCTTCTCCCTTAGCCACAATCTCCTCCTCAATGTTCTTGAGGTCAGCTAGGTGTTCTTCATGCATGCTTGGCTCGCAGAGATGGCTCATTCTACCCATTACAGAGCCCAAGTACCTTGAAGTCTTTTCTTTCTGGAAAAATGTAGTTTGTAGTAATACCTTTCCTTCATCACAAAAATCACATACCTTTCAGTTGCCCTGTCTTTAGAATGATCCTAAGCATGAATTCTGAATGCTAAACTGTCCACTCCAAGGATATGGTTAAATGGAACAAGATACTCTCTTTAGCTGACTGACCATGTGTTGGTGTGATGGGGGTGAAGGGATTCATAGGGAACAGTGATTGCTGTTTTTCATTAATAATGCTGTGAATGGTTCCCCTTGTTTAAGAAACCAAACTAGCCTCACCATATGTGGTTGACATCGTTCTCCACGATAGCTCCGCACATCCTCCAGATCAAGAGTGGCACACAAAACCTCCTTTTGAAGAATCACAGAAAATAAACGTAGGCGAGACCATACAGGTTGATCCAAAGAACTCTATGTTCGTTAGCTAACAATAGTACAACAATACAAGATCAACAGTTCCCTTGAGTGATGTTGATAATTCTAATATTTAAACCATTCAAAGTCAACTACTATATATATACTATTTTGCACTAGAATAGCATCATACATCAATACCCAGGTTCACAATATCTAATGTATCTGAGTTCTACATAGTCTGAGTTAATCTGCACCCAAAATGACTCACCACATCATCCAAAGAGAACTGAGCTCCCTGGAGCACAATGTCTCCATTGATGGCAATCATCGCACACCCATCATAATAGAGACGGTCCCCATCACACCCCTTCTGATTGGCAAACAGGTAAATCCCCCCACTCTGGAAACACAATGAAAAGGACCAACTGGATAAAGCCTAAACGACTATTTCAAATAGGCAGAGGTAATAACCCATTTATTGTTTTTTTTTTAGGGTGGCTAAAAGAAGCCTAAGTGCCTGAACAATATCTGAGTTCAAAATGCCCCCAAAAACATTCAATATGGTGTATTCACAATGTTAATACACTATGCTAGTGAAGGTAATAAAGATCAATGGAGCTAAAGCATTTTAAGATCTGGTATCATGTATTTGTTTAACTTCCATAATAGGTGTCAAACATCATTTAGACTGCGAAGTACACTGAATCAAGTACACTGAATCAAGTACACTGAATCAAACACTTACCTTACTAGTGGCGGAGCTGACTAGTGCCACCCTCTGGTTTGCCTTTCTTAACTCATGGTAGCTGGCTGAAGAGTTAGTGAAAATTTCAACACCATCCAATCCCATGTCTATGTGAGGGCTAAAAAAACAAGGAATATTTAATGTGCTCCAGTTTTCTCTAGAAGACAGAAATATATACATTAAACAGATGAACATGTACAAATGCAATTATGCGAAGTGGAATACGTGTGTGATCCCAAGTGAAAGCTAACGGGCCTTTGATTCACATGCATCTATTACATTCTATCTAATCTAAAATGTAAAAGGTTAGAACATGTGCAGTATGAAGCAAGTACATTCAATAGCCCTCGTCATGGGGCTTTATAATAATACCTTTTGGGGTGCCACATCTCAGCACACATTTCACTGCCCATGCATGTGTCAACAGTAGAGAGAACACAATCTCCAAATGGGACAGATGCCTAAAGAGGGGAGAGAGTTTTCAATATGTTTTATATTACAAAGATGGATTCAAGGAGATGTACTGTGGCTTGTATATATTACAAAGATGGATTCAATGAGATGTACTGTGGCTTGTATATATTACAAAGATGGATTCAATGAGATGTACTGTGGCTTGTATATATTACAAAGATGGATTCAAGGAGATGTACTGTGGCTTGTATATATTACAAAGATGGATTCAAGGAGATGTACTGTGGCTTGTATATATTACAAAGATGGATTCAATGAGATGTACTGTAGTTTGTATGGAAGTAAAACGGACCGAAATGTCCTCAATGCAAAATGGTATGTTGAATCATATTTGACACAAATTGAAAAAAAATCCCACATCGTTTATGATGCTTGATTTTTTTTGGCACTGCAATTGGACACAGACTAATTTAGGAACAGAACAAAAATAGTGGAAAAAATGGCAGCTCATGCTTCTATAGCCTTGCTTTAGTTTAAATAATAAAAATAATAAAATAATAAGAATGAGAACAAAAACATTTTCCTAAGTTTATCAAAATATGAATATATATGATAATGGCTAAACCATCATTCCAAAGTCTATTACATTAGGCATCTCTTGTGGTAGAACATAATGAGAAAATAAATCACTGTTGCCCATTCATTTGCAAAGAGTTGGTAGCCATGGAAGGAAGTATTGCTTTTGCCTAGGTCTCGGATGCAGCTGACACCAGGCAAGAGCTGTGTAGCTGAAACTACAGATACTGTTCATGTATTGACATGCTGTTCACCTGATATGTAAAATACCACCAGCGCCCACTAGTGACCAGTAGGAACTATTGCGATATGCAGGTAAATACTACAGGTGTAGAAAATCAGTATTTACTCTGAAAAACTGACCCAATAGTGATAGATACAGCTGTATTGGTTCAGAAACACAGGTATGATGCTAATTCTTCTTCAAAAAGACTTTGACTTAAAAAAAAAAAAAAAATGTGTCTCAGTGTCAACAACTCAATTTGTGTGGCTGGGCCATTCACTTCTACCTTTTAAGAACTATGTTCACCAACTCATATGATCCACCTGAACAAATTATACTGGTTATGCCATCTTCCAACATAAAATGTGAACGTGAATATTTGAGGTACACATCAAAAATATATTAATCAAAGCTTATGAATGTGTTATGAAATACGAACTCATCACATGTATGGTAACAAGAGATATTGGTATTCTTAATCTTAGCTGTATGAGAAATGTTTTTATAATGATAATTGTGTAACATTAATTGCAACATTAACATTAACTTGCTATCCCAGGTCACATAATCTTGGACACCATTAGGCCTGCATGTTTGGACATGATTTAGGCTGTTATGATGCGTACCAATAATGGCAACATGACAATGTAGTGGTATTATTCAATGTTATCGGTCATCAGAAACAACAAAAGAATATGGAATATACCATGACATGTTAATGGTGCAGTCTTGTGAGGGAGGGTTCAAGTTGGTGTTACCTTTGAAAGCAATTACTATGCTAAACAGTTTTTTTCCCCCCTAGAGACTGGTAGGCACTCTTGGTTAACATATATAAATAAGGTTTAAAGGTTAGTGCATAAACGCACCTCCAATTTCAAACCATTTGTGTTGCTACAGCACTCAAGGCACAGATATGAAACATGGTGAAAAGAATCAGGGGATTGTCCCCAATCAGAGTGCCACAAAACATTTCAAAACTTTTTCATATGGTTCGAGGGACTGCTATAAACTCCTGTGGCAGAAGATGAATAAGACAAGGTAGAAACACAATGGGTGCCTACGCAGCTTCACTGTCAACTGGTCTGTCAACTGGTCTGTCAACTGGTCTGTCAACTGGTCTGTCAACTGGTTTCAAAGGGGCACATTTTAACACGGTCATGGTCCAGTTTTCTTCACAAGTTACCGTCTATACAGAACAGTACAGTCAGCCTCTTGATTTAACGGGCCTCTAAATAATTTGTGAGTTTTGTGAAGTTTGGACATCGAAATAACAAGACAATGGGCATAAGGTTGTTACGGCCCATGCTTTGATTGATATTGAAACAGTCTGGTGAAATGTTTTGTATGAATGCAAGACCCTGAATCTATGAGATGGAGAATTAAATCAACTCATTGTAAGCGTATAGTCTGTAGCTGTGGTTGAATAGTCAAGAAATGATGTCCTATATCCGTCCCTAATCACTTTTCCTTGGCCTTGATGGAAAACATCATGAGGTGCTACGAGAATCCAACTGCACTTTCACTTTCACTAGGCTACATATTAATACACTTTCACTAGGCTACATATTAATACACTTTCACTAGGCTACATATTAATACACTTTCACTGGGCTACATATTAATACACTTTCACTAGGCTACATATTAATGTAATGTAACATATTAATGTAACATATTATTTATTTATTCACCTACTCCACTTTACATATGCACATACTCTGCACTTTTTTGCTATTTTGCACTTCTGGTTGGATGCTAAACTGCATTTCGTTGTACTCTGTGCAATGACAATAAAGTTGAATCTAATCTAATCTAATGCACTTTCACTAGGCTACATATTAATACACTTTCACTAGGCTACATATTAATACACTTTCACTAGGCTACATATTAATACACTTTCACTAGGCTACATATTAATACACTTTCACTAGGCTATTGATTAATACACTTTCACTAGGCTACATATTAAAACACTTTCACTAGGCTACATATTAAAACACTTTCACTAGGCTACATATTAATACACTTTCACTAGGCTACATATTAATACACTTTCATTAGGCTACATATTAATACACTTTCACTAGGCTACATATTAATGCAATGCAGATGTTATTGACATGGATTATTATGATAATTTGTTGTTGCTTTCCTTTCGTAAAGGATGGTCCACTGAACCCTATGCTGAAGGAGATGAAGCAGTTAGAGAATTCAACCAGCTCTCACCATGGCTGCCACTTAAATACTTGCGGGTCATTTCACTTAGTAAGGAACCCTCTTAAGCAAAAAAACACTATTTAACCGCAGCCTGTATGTTGCTGTACACTAAGGTTAAATGTTAGCATGGATTCACCACAGAATGGCATGAGAAAAGTGTGTTTACCTGAAAACACTCCCGTTTAACAGGAAAGGTCTCATTGAAATCAAACAAATTCATCTGTTAAATGCTCAATGTCCCTGGACGACTATGGAACCCCACAAAACACAATTTAATTACAGCAGTCGGCATTCAAACTTTCCAAAAGCAGTCCATTTGTGGTGTATACCTTTCTGAAGAAGAAAAAAAAGACTGGCCTTCGAAATTGGAGTAGAGTGTCTCCTTGCAGTAGAGAGGAAAGTACACACAAACTAGAACTGAGGGCCTTTTGTGAAAGGTGTAGAGAGCAAATGTTAGCCTTACCTGATCAGTGACCTCCCGGATCATCCTTGGTAAAATGTACTCCTCTACATGCCTAGAACACAAAATATTTCATACACACGTATATACATATTATAACAAGCACATACTCCACATGAGTCAACAGAACCACAATTCAGTTCACAACGCATGACGACGTCAACCCATTCAAAGTGAATTGGGATGCGTCTCTGTTGAAGCATCCAACAGATCGTCTGAAAAAAAAACATATTGCTGCATCAACCACCGCACAAACATCCTTTTTCTTACAATTGGCGAGTCACCCACCCTACGATTTCTGAAAAGAGGGGAATTGGTGAGTATTCTATAATTGTACTGTTTCAGCTGACATCATGACTGAGGATGTTGGCTATACATTTGCTTTGATCAACAAAAGTGAATCCCAGACTCATGTTTGTGACTCATCTCTCAGACTATGATGAAATTCTTGTTAAAATGACACAATCTTGCAATAATCAGGTCACTAATAATCCCACCCAGCTGCAGCATTCAAAATACACTTTCCAAACAGAACAGGAGACAAAGAGGGATGGAATCCTCTAGTTCTTCTAATTGACCTGTTTGAATTAGAAGGCTAGTTCATTTACGTGTCTTAAACAGTATATATGGCTAGAGTTGGAGATGTTTGTTGTTCAGATCTGCACCACGGAATCCAGAGTATACTCCACGTGCTTCGTTACTGCACTTTACTGGAATAAAGTCAGGTTGCTGCAGCAACCATCTGACAAACATCCTTTTTCTTACAGTTTTGTGAATTAACTACTATTGCAAATCTGAAAACTCACCCCTATCCAAGTACATGATGCTAATATAAAACGTTTTTTCAAAAGAAATGTACATTGGTAACTTGCTGTTACACTGGTAGCTTGCTTGATCAATTTCTATGAAAAGACATAAATACACCCCCCCACACACACACACACACAAAAAACATGTGTCCGCATTACAATTCTATATGTTGTTTACAGTAACACTGGTAAAATACAAACCTGGGCTGAGTCCAAGGAGAAAACCAGCGAAACTCACGGTTGTTACCATAATTTGCCAGGAACATTTTTGGACGGATGAGAAGGATCTTCCTGAAAAATAACGCGCAAAAGTAACACACAAACTAAAATAAATACATATATGTGTATGCATGGTTGTATGGATGGATGGATGTATATATATATATATATACATATATATATATAGAGAGAGAGAGAGAATGATATCTGTAAAAATATTGTGAAATATATGTCAATACCTCATTCAATAAATGTGTCAATAACTGCTCAAATGGTGACTTAAGGATTTATTTATTTGTTTAAAAATATATTTAATTATATGTGTCAACTTATTTCATGACCCATTTAAGGATTTCATGGTCCAATATATAAATAAGGGGTGGCTTTTAGTTTCTTTTGATTGGACAGTTTTCAAGTTTGTTACTAAGCCAGCAAGCTACACAAGTGGAATAATAATGGTGGCAAAAACTTCAAGCGAAACGGCTGGTCGAGGCTGTGGAGTCATTTTGTTGCGCACACTGTAAACTAGAGCTGGCCAATATATTGGATTCATTTGAGATTTCACTTTTGAACAATGTGAAAAATGCCTAAATCGCAAAATCAAGATTAGTACTTCCTTTGCCGTCACTCAAATTCCAGTACTAGCACTTCTCTGGAGTTACCATAGAGTTGTTGTTAGACTGAGTCTCTGGAGTTACCATAGAGTTGTTGTTAGACTGAGTCTCTGGAGTTACCATAGAGTTGTTGTTCGACTGAGTCTCTGGAGTTACCATAGAGTTGTTGTCAGACTGAGTCTCTGGAGTTACCATAGAGTTGTTGTTCGACTGAGTTTCTTCCTGTTATGTCAGTCCATGAACTATTGGTCTGTTGTCAAATGGGTCCTTTCTTACACATGCTAGAGTGCTTGCCTGTTAATGCTGCTGCTAAACTGTAGATTGGTAACTACCAAGTGACACTTGTGGACAAGCAATGTCTGTGTATTTAATCTCTAGCGGTAAATAATGTAAAGTCACACTACAACAAAGGTTACACATCACAAGCATGCATAATTGATTGGTTTTTACCCACACCAAGAGAATCTGATATGAGGAAAAGCCTTCCGTCTGTTTTCCAGGCAAAAAAGAAAGAAATTTGGCAAGTGGTAAAAGGAAGAATTACACACAAAAACAGCATGAATTAACTTACTTGTTCAAAAAAATGACCCTGCAGTTGTAACGAACATCACGGTGCATAACTGGCCTGTGGAAGTGCAGACATAATGTGAAGTTCAAAGTTCATGCACAAGGGAAAATTCAGAAATTTCTGAAAGGCTTTCTTCCACTCACATGCCTACATCACAAATGATATCTTGGGTCACTGGTGATTCCAGAAGCTCCCTAAGCACCTGAAGACAGTGGAGCAGCGTGTCCGACTCATAGAAGTGGTCTGCACAACCATACCCACTGATTAAAAGAGCAAAAAACAGACGTGTTAGATTTTAAAATATTCAAACCTAAAAGGTGAATCAATAGCTACTGAGGGATGTAGTACGAAGGGAGTTAAACCTACTCAGATTTAAGTCAGAGTTATCAAGAGTTTGTGTGCGTTCACATAAAAGGGCCATGTTCGCAAACGCAGGCCCAATCTATGACCAATGGCTTGCGCACTGCTTTTTCTTACCGAAATAATGCACTAAGATACACTGTTGTTTAAATAAACCTTCACACCATGGTAGCCAGAAGGCCAGGGAGGCTTGTTGGCAGTGCGTTGCCTTTAGAGTAAAAGATGACAGCTTTCTTGTTGGCAGTGCGTTGCCTTTAAAGTAAAAGATGACAGTTTTCTTGTTGGCAGTGCGTTGCCTTTAGAGTAAAAGATGACAGTTTTCTTGTTGGCAGTGCGTTGCCTTTAGAGTAAAAGATGACAGTTTTCTTGTTGTACGCTAGGCTATGTTCTCTAGCCTATTCCGTTCTACATTGTGTCCATAGTCAATAGCTAAATACATGACAAACATGAGGAATTATTTAATGATAGGCTTCACTTGGGCTACAAGGGCTCCCTGTATGAACGTAATGCTATTGTGCAAGGATAACAATGATTTCAGCTACAATCCCAGTTAAAAAGCACACCTGTAACAAGTCAGGAATAGAATATTTGATATCAAGTTGTAGGCTATGCATTCTTATATTAATACAGAGTATAGATGAGCTGTGTAGCCTACACTTACAATGGTTTCTTCATGTGTTCACAGAAAGACAAAAGAATGATGATTTATTTTGATTGCCCATTAAATAATTGTATGTAGTGCAAATGCCTGTCTTCCAGCCACCAGCAGGCACCTATTGCCCTCTATACCTGTGTATGCTGGAGCTGGATTGCCAGAGGAAAATGCAAGTAAAAAATAAACCATGACAATGAAATCACTACACAATGTTGAGCATCCTTTGATTACTGTCTTTACCATCTTTAACTTTTCTTTTCATTTTTAGGAAAGGGCGAATGTGAATGAATGCGTTATGTTCGTAGGTCAGAAATGACACGGTAGGCAAGAATACTAGAAATGTTATTTTTTTACTCAGAAAAGCATGACATGGCAAACCCAACATGGTAACGTCAACCCAGAAGAGGTCCAACATCCCTCATATACATCCGGCATATGAATCTCACTTCCTGTAGTTCAGTTCTAATTCATTATTTGCATTTAACACAACATTTTCGTCTTTATTATGAAAGAAGCTGTTATCTTACACAACACAAAAGCATATATATACATAATATATACATAATATATATATAATAGTTAAACCCATGGAATTGAAAATCGTTCTTTGGAATAACCCAACACTATTACTGCTTATTAATTCTCAATGGAGAATCACATTTGATTATTTACATCAGAAAGATCATATCAGCTTATTATTGGTCCAGGAAATAGAAGAATCATTTTGTCTGAAATACCATCCAAACTGGGTATACAGAGCTAACTAACCGCTCTGGCCAAATCAGTGCCGCATCGGTTCACCTCAAGTACAACCAATATCAATTAAAACGTTTTAGGGTCACTTAAGTGCAAACACACAATATGCATCAATTCAACATTACACCTGCATTATGGAACAATTGTACCTTAAAATAACAGCTTCAAAATAATTGTGGTGGTACACTGCCTCGTAGCACGAAGGATGGAGCCTGTGCCAATGCCATGTTACTTTAGTGGACAGGGTGCCACACCTCTTGCAAGAACTACATAATGCTTTATGGCAACACTACACGCAACAACTAGCGCAGCATTCTCAGTATGAACTACATAATGCTTTATGGCAACACCACACGCAACAACTAGCGCAGCATTCTCAGTATGAACATCATGGCAGAGGTGACAAAGGAACCGAGGAAGATGTCAGAGGAACCGAGGAAGAGAGTAAGATTGATGCTTGATGTTCGGCTGTGTTAGAAAAGTTGTCAACTGGCTAGTTTTTGATCAGAAACATGTTAACCTAACACCTAACCCATGCCAAAAAAAAAAAAATGCATTCCTGTCTCTCAAATCTCATTCCTGAGCTTTGTAGTATTTTTCTGTTAACAAAAGTTCTTAATACAAATTATAGGGTCAGTTCTGTTCAAATGTGTAATTCAGCAAATATTACACTCCCTGCCTACCGTAGTGAAATTCTCAATTGTGCAGCAGGGTTAATGAAATTATTCCATTTATCCAACCTCTAATGTCTGCATATTTTGGTCATTCTGTAATACTGAAAACTTAAAAGAATACCGATTCCTCAAACTACAACAAGTGATGCAGTTTTCCTCATCCTCTGTAGATGGCTGAAAATGGCAGATGTAGCTGCAATAAGTAGGAACAAGTGTTTGGTAAAAACTATTGTAGCAGGAACTCAAAAATAAATAATTATGCTAACTCTGGAGGGTAAAGAGAATAAAGAGAAAGTTTTGCTCTATTACAACACAGTCCAGTAATAACAGAATACCGTTTTGTATTCTCAGTACAGAAGTAGCAATGAATGTATCTGCCAAGCATCCAGCTAACTATTCAGCAGTGTTAACTATTGATTTAACAAAAGCCTGATCAAACAACTTCCATCCAGGGTCGGTGACTGCTGTGTTCTTTCCACAGATCTCTGTACTAGATGCTTTTGAGTTTTCCCCAGATGCAGAAGATGTGGATGGAAGTGAGTCAAGGCTCATGTGACCACCTGTTGCAAACAAACAGACATCATTATGCTATAATGTTATTATTAGACCACAGCTTACTCATTTGCAGGAGGCTACACAATGTTTTAACATGATCAGACAGCCTGAGGTAAATAAATCATGGATTGGTCGCCAAGACATGGATTAAGCCTTTTCACTGGAGACCTCAATAGAGAAAATGTTTCTGGTCAAGGTCCAGGCTTGAACCATGTCTGTGCAACCAGCCCCATACTTTGGAAGTAGATTACAACACTTTATAGTAAACTGATGCTAAAACAGTGCCTGCTCCTTGGATTAGCCAGACTTGACTGTACAGACCCAGTTCTGTTGAAACTGTGGCTAATCATTCTGATTTGATCAGATTTTGGGCTAAATGTAGGCTATTCATGTAACATAGGCCTATGCAACTTTTATGTCAGTCATTGCACTGACGTTGGGGTAAATGTAATGTTATCTAGTGCATAAGGATAAGGTAAGGTATGTTATCTGCAGCTAGTTAACTCACCTACGGTCT
This sequence comes from Clupea harengus, assembly GCF_900700415.2. Lineage (NCBI taxonomy): Eukaryota > Metazoa > Chordata > Actinopteri > Clupeiformes > Clupeidae > Clupea > Clupea harengus. The sequence continues at coordinate 31,375,442 of NC_045157.1, read as the reverse complement.
CGCAATCAATATCGTGGCTTCCAGCTGAAGAAAGCTCGTTAAGGCTCTTCGCCTTGCACTGACACTGCAGCCAAGTTCCTCTGCGTTCCGTTTCATCCATTTGTTTCGCTATATCCTCAAACAGAGACCGGTTGCGATATGGCCCCTCAAGTTTTGCTTGAATAAAGCCATCACCCCAAATACTGATAAGGGTCGAACACCTCACTGTCCCTCCATTGATTAAGGTCGCCGCCGTGCTCCATTTTCACTTTGGTCAAACGTTTGGTGTGCCTCCCCTCCCACCAGCGCAACATTGTAATGAATGCGGATAGAAATACAAGTCGCATGAATTGCGATATGACAGTTCAGACTGAGTCGCATTGCAAAGAATAAGATTTGTATCTGATTTAAAACCACAAATGGAAGTGGCCCAATTAGAATAGAAAATATCAGATTCAGGCAACTTTCGCTTGCTGTCTGAACGTAACCCAAGTTACCCCTGAAGTTACCTAGATGAGCCCGTCAACTCGCTTCGTAGTACAACCCTTTGGTCAATTGCAGTTTGTTGGGTGAACAAAAACAAAACTTCGGCGAATATTAAGGTTACCATATCTCCAGTTCTGGTCCCAGTCTATATTTTGCTCCATTACCCTTGGCTATTTCGATACCTGCGGATGGTTAAAATAAAGTTAGAAAAAAGACGTTTATGAAAACGTGTTTCAAAGGCCAATGTCCAAAGGTTTACAAATGTTGGATTACTGGCGACATATCTTTTGACCAGGTAACGATACATACATTATTTTCAACAATCATATCGCTAGCATGACATTCCCGTTTAATTTTGTTCAGCAGACGTGGTGTTACAGGACAGACTTACTTCTCAATATTCTTGACAAATTCCCTTCGAAATCTAATGCCCACTGATTGAGTGAGCACGTTGCTAATGTAACTTTGCGACCCATTTCGCTTCCTCGTCAACACTCACTTGTGAAGTCTTCCAACTACACTTTCTTCTTGGTCTTTTTACTCTTCTTCTTCTGGCATTTCAATTTGTTTCGTTAGCGCCCTCTTCTGTCTGGTTGACAATTGACTTTCTCAGATACTGCTGTCGCTACCGGACGGTAGTTCTCTACCGGATGATAGTCGCGCATGCGCACTACCCGATCATGCGCCACTTTGCGACACTGTAGACAGCGGAATACAATCATCATCATCATCATCATCATCATCATCATTGTTTATTCAGGGAGAAATTGACTGAGCACAGGGCTCTTTTGCAGCAATGCCCTGATTGAGGCTACATAGTACAGAAGAACAATAAATAAACAAACCATAACAAAACAAAACAGACAAAATAAATAAACAAAACACATTAAACAACTCAGAAATTAAGTATAATTTTTTTTTTTTTTTTAAATAACATAAAGTAAAAAAAAAAAATAATCAGAGAATCATTTAAAACAACAGCATTGAGGCACATCCTTAGCATCTAAAAGGCTCTTAAATTGGTTGACAGACAAATACTTGATTAATTTCAACTCCACTTGAACAGTGTTCCATTTATGGGAAGCAAAGAACTTAAAAGCTATTTTACCTATATTAGTTTTTGTAAGGAGGATTTCAAGGGAGATGAGGCTCTGTGACCGTGTGTTATGACAGATGGATTTTAATTTAAAAGTGACATGAGATAATTAGGCAATTTTCCCACGAAGGCTTTATAAACCGATAAAAGACAGTGTTTTTCCCTCCTGTCTGCTAGAGGGGACCAACCAACATTCTTGTATAAGTTACAGTGGTGGGTCCTGAAAGCGTCTCCTGTAACAAAGCGAATAGCACTATGGTAAACAGAGTCCAGGAGTTTTAAGGTAGAGGGTGCAGCATACATGTAAACAATGTCACCATAGTCAAGAACTGACAAAATTGTTGATTGCACTATTTCCATTCGGTTTTCAAAAGTAAAACAAGATTTGATTCTATAAAGAGCGCCCAGTTTAATTTTAACCTTCTTAGCTAGGTCAAGAACATGTGATTTAAATGACAGCCAATCATCTAGCCAGATACCTAGGTATTTATAGCAAGGAACTTGCTCAATATTAGTCCCAGAACGGGTGCATATCCTATGGGTGGGGGGGGACATTATTTCTCCCATTGGAGAAAATCATGAATTTAGTCTTAGATTCATTCAGCATCAATTTGAGGGACTTTAGGGAATCCTGTACACAATCAAAAGCATGTTGAAGGTTTGAAACTGCTTGATCTATAGAGGGCGATGAGGCATACAAAATTGTATTAATTGTATTAATATTGTATTGTATTATTAATGTAAAGTGAGAACCATATCGGGCCTAAAATAGAGCCCTGAGGAACACCAGAATTAATTACTAGGGCCTCAGATGTAAGGCCTGCAACATCTATACATTGTGTTCTACCCGTGAAGTAGTTTTTGAACCATCTGAGGGAGACATTATCAAATCCCAGGGAGTCCAGTTTGCCAAAAAGTATCTCATGGTTTACTGTATCAAAAGCTTTCGACAAGTCAATAAATAAAGTGGCACAACATTGTTTCTTGTCTACAGCAGAGGCTATGTCATTTACCACAAGGGTTGTTGCAGTATTGGTACTGTGGCCAGCTCTGAAACCTGATTGAAAGGGGCATAACATTGAGTTTAAAGATAGAAAAGAGCTAATTTGCTCATTTACAAAGGATTCCAACATTTTGGCTAGGCATGGGAGCTTGGAGATCGGCCTATAATTGTTCATATCATTTGGGTCTCCACCTTTATGAAGGGGCACCACTAATGCAGATTTCCAGATGCTAGGAATGTAGCCAGAAAAAAGTGTATCCAGACAATCGCTGGCTAAAGCTGATGGAAGTTCACGAAAGACAGTATACTTTAAGAAGTTTGGTCATTGTATACAGCTGTAAGTTCTTAATGTTTGCATAATAAAGAAGTTAAAGATATACTGGATAGCCTCTTTTGTTCTCCCTGTCAAGTTCTATTGGCTAGCACATCAAGCACATCAATGCTTTTTTTGTTTTACCTACTGCTATATTTTCTCACTTCTTCATAATACAAACTATTTGCCTTTTACCCTTACTCCGTCTACACACTTTTAATAATTAAATATTACATAAAATATACCCACATTATGCGTTAAGACAACCCCATATGTTGACGTTGAGCCTTCTGCTGTAAAACGTTTGTGTCTGAGCATGCGCGATGTGCGGGACTACCATCCGGTAGAGGACTACCATCCGGTAGCGACAACTACTATCGAGCATAGACATATGTCTCGGCTATCGAGTATTGATTGTGGGAGTGGCGGTCATCATTTTGTATGCGGTGGATTAGCATTTTTCCACGTCCGGGTTTTAAAATCCCTATGAGAGAATGAATGGGGTTTTGGAAAATGGACAAGATAACACCCATGGCCGATTATGTTCATTGAAAAATGCAGGTGCATGTTGTCTCTGTATAGACCGTAGACCTATTATATCTCTAAAATATTGCTATATGTCTGCTACCATCAATAACTATCTGACTACTGCGTCACCAACCATAGCTAGCTTTACCGATCAGGGATGACAAATGTTCTCACAACAACTACGAAGTCTGCTTAAATCAACACATTAATTACCTGAAGACTTGATAGCCACAATCTATCTGACTACTGCGTCACCAACCATAGCTAGCTTTACCGATCAGGGATGACAAACCTTCTCACAACAACTACGAAGTCTGCTTAAATCAACACATTAATTACCTGAAGACTTGATAGCCACAATCTGGTGAATAAAATAAATTAAATGTTTTAGGCACTATAGGCTTTAGTAGCAACATCTTTATTTTTACGAGAAAAGACAACAGTGGAATCAACATAGTGAATAATGTTCAAAGCAAATACCTAGCACTTCACTTGTATCTTGTAATGTATGTTGTATGTTCAAACTTCACAAGATTTAACATCCTGCATCACTATATTCTTTGGACGCACACCAAAGGTAACGTGGATGACAGACGAACTTAGCCCCGCCCACAAAATGTTAGGTCGGGAAGTTCGGTCTGGCATGGCTCCGTTGGGGAGAAATTATGCCCGATCAAAAACGTATCAGACCAATCAAATTGTCAGGGCAGGTTTTATACGATGATGGACAGATGATCAACCGTAACGTAATCAACCACGTCACTTGGGTTGAATTTGTTTTCAACAAACATGGCTGCCGCTGGAGAGCTGAGATATGTGTAGATAGAGATGTTTTAAAAGACATCGACAGCGCATTCATTTTGAAAGAGGAACAGAGAAACGCGATCAAGGCATTTGTCGATCGAAAATATGTTTTTGCCGTCCTTCCTGCGGGATTCGGTAAAATTTTTATTTATCAGCTGGCCCCCGATGACAACTACGTTGATCCAATTGAGCGAAGAGGCATTTTTTTCCTGGTTCGGTTGAAACACACCCCATAATCACAGATCAGTTTTGAATTGAATTAATTTCTCCTCAGACCCTGATGATCACTGCTTGCAGGTATATTTAATCTAAATAGCGTACTGATTTTAGGATTTAGATTAGGATTTCTGAGGGCCTCTAGTATTGATCAGGGATCTTCAGATCTGGAATACCCCTTTTTCCAATAGAAGTCTGGTTAATTAACATTGTGAAGCCTACTTAGTTGTACTGTGGTTATACCTGAATATCCATTTTTTTTAATTTTTTTTAAATAATGCTATGAAATGATAAGCTAGCCTGCCTTGGTTGTAAAATGTGGGTCAGTTGCCAGGGCAAAAAATAAAATAGACACAGCTACTGCCTGCGATATCAGTCTTGTAAATCTTGTAATTCCTGTATGATGAGCTTTACAGGTGTCTTTATTTTCTCCATTAATGGGCTATTTGTAGGCAATGCATCGTGTTGATGTGGTGTGGCTCCTATTCAAAATGCCACCTAAGCACCGGGTGTATGAACTGTGAGTTGCTTTTTGCTGTGCGCACATTATAACTATACCTCTGTGACACCTCCACAATCCGTTGTATTCCTGGAATCCTTCACTCCTGTTGACTTCCCTGATCTCATCAAAATCATCAACTAGTGACAATCTTCTGACACACTTGCAGTGGGAATCAAAACCAGGAGAAGGGCAAGCGAGGGGGGACTCTCCCCCCCCCCCCCCCCCCCCCCCCCTCATTCACTATATTGATATCAGACTAAGCCCTTGCTCCATTTATTTCCCATTATTTTCTCAGGATAGTTTAATGTCTATGTGAAGTCATTTAATAACATACATTGCATATAAATGCTAGCATAGGGTATGGGGTGGAGTAAGTGTTCAGCAGTGCGGTGGTGATGGGTGCATGTGGGCTGAGGGTTTCTACAGGTAGATCGGGTGGAGAGACTACAGCAGCATCGCATAGTGAATATAGTCTAGAGACTAGGAAGAAAGAGACAGAGTGAGTGGGTAGACTTTGGCTGTCAATATGCGTAGTGGTGGTGAGGAGCAATGTGTCCACATCCATCAGTTTGATAAACTGATCCGTAAAGGCACTCCTTCACGGTACAACATACGCTATCTGTAGCCCAGTTTTATTGATTTGTTGGATTTTGTTCGTGTCTAGTTGTGATGAGTTATGTTTAGTTATGTTGCTGGCTTGGGAGTTTAGCCTAAGTCATAAAAGCATAGTTAGGGTGGCAGGGTAGCCTACACAACAGTGTCCAATTGACTGGTGACAGTATCATAGCTCAAACAATATACAGACATGAGACCGAGATGACTAAAGAGGCTTTTGCGCTGCGAAATTTGGTGCATGAGCAGTGAGCAAGTCAACACGAAGAATAAAGTATTTTAATTGAACGGTTGGGGTAACAATGTTCACACCGTTTATGTTGCTTTAAAAGCGATTCACGTGATGTGCTTTTATTGTCTGTTTGACCATCATATATGGGTCTTGTTTTCCCTGGAGGCGTTGCCAAGGTGGCTGCCGAGTGGCGAGACTTGCCTATAAGGACTTTGGTTCAATTATGCATTAACCACATAAACAATAAACTGCACCCAACCCTGTGGAGTGTCACAGGTCACTATAATGGTCAATGATATAATGGTAAAACCGCAATTTTCTGTAAATAGGGGCCACTCAAACAGATATTTTTGCAGCCTATGCGTATAGTGTAGCCTACCCAATGACTTGCAAGTCGCTTTGGAAAGCACCTCCCAAATAGGCCATTGTATTCTCATAAAATGTTTTAATTCGGCTCATTTGGAATCCTGAAATATTTTCAAAGGTCTTCCCGAAACAAATGTATCTTTTCTGCAGGAGTCCCTGTCCCTGCCTGTTTTGAAAAATGCGCAACTTTCGTGCTCTTTGGAAGTCCTCGATGTGCAGTTCACTGTGTGGCTCGCCTTATGGGGCGTTGATGACTCTAGCTCAGCACTGACCAATCCACAGTCTAAGCGAAAATATGTAACAGTGATCACTTGAATGTGACTGGATAATGCCGTGTTACATACTAGTGGGCGGAGCTCCATCAACAGTGTACACGGGAAATTTTTTAGGTACAAACACATCTGGCTAGAGGGAACTATCAAACGTGCAGTATACACTTCAAGAGTGAGTATGAATTAAAACGTTATTATGTTAGTATATTACTTGCATTCATGATGTCTTGACTTTCGTTTGGGCTCTCAAGATCGAGTGAAATCCTGCAATGCAGTGGTGTCAGAAAGATGTTGCTAACTGTATCGTACGTCATGTTGATAGCCTGTTTTTCAGGCTTATAGGTTTGCGCAATTAATGTCGGTGCCCTTTGTTTTCTGAAGAAAAGTAGGCGACACGTTACTTGACAAGGATTTTTGGAGGCTACATATTTAGGGCCTCATACAGGTGTTCAGATGGTTTTGGTGTTATCCGGTCATGTAGTCTGTTTCTGTTCTGCTTGTAACAGGTCTCTTTTCCTCTGGCATGGGTATGTGCAGCAGATTCGTCTATTATGTTAGCCCTTCTATATAGTTTGCTGTCCAGAAGCCTATAAGCAAACGTATTAAATGCGCTGTTGACTAATAACTTCCATATTGAACGCGTAGCCTACGCGGTGAAAGTGATCCAGAAGGGGGTAGCCTATGAACACATCAATCTTATTTCAATCATTCACCTCATCAGACTGAAGCATGGGTGTTGGCCTTGTTATATAGATTCAGAGCCGTGTAGATGCTTTACTGTTGCTTTATTTAAATTGTGAATAACACAATATTATAATTATAAACAGCTAAATCAATAACTCATAAACAAAAATGTATAACAAAAATAACTCAAACTTAATAAGTATTCAAACCCCTCTGCTTTTGAATGCCTGATTTAGACACATGGCAAATAGTTCACATATGATATAACATTCATAATTAGGAACTACCTCTGTGTAGTTAAAGAAGAGATCTCCTTCTGGAGATAAGAGTCACTCTGTGTAGGGGTCATTAGCCAGATTGTGAAATAACCGGAAATGAAGACTACAGAGACAAGGTGATTCAAATGTTTAAGTGAGGAAAAGACTCCAGACTCCAACAAGTGTCAAGATGTCCAACTGAGCACCAGTGTATAGCCTATATAAGATTAAACCTACACACCACCTAGACACTTTGTAGACAATGCTGTCCCCCATAATGAAGGCTCTGAGGAAGACATGTCATCACCCTGGACATCACCATCACCATCCCCTAAGGTCAGGGGTTGGAACTGGAGCACAGGTGTTGGAGTCCAGAATCTTATTCTCCATACAACTGGCTCCTACAAAAGCCATTGATTCAGATACTCCACATAAAGCATATATGAAGGCTGATGAAGATGTGGGAGAAGGTGTTAGGGTCAGACAAGACCAAAATACAGCTTTTGGGCCAAATTGGCAAAACGCTACTTGTGGGAATCTAATACTGCCAGTGCCTCAAAAAAATGAGTGATTTCAGAAAAACACAGGAACACAGGAAAAGATGTCCTTGTGCTCTTGGTCGGGGACTTCCCATTGTGGCCAAACCTCTCAATGTCAGTAACCAAACTTAACAACCTACTTTATGTATTATAACACATCAGAGGTACCTGTGTATCGTCTTGAGGTGGTCTTGAGTCTCATTTCATAAATACAGTGTAGAAAAGTGCTCAAAATGATTTTAGTGTGCACATCCCATTGAATGGTGTGTATGTGTGTGTGTGTCTGTGTGTGTGTGTGTGTATGTGTGTCTGTGTGTGTGTGTCTGTGTGTGTGCATGCCCGCATGCTATCAGAACATTTCAGATCTTCAAATTCTTCCCACAGTGTGTATTATGTGTTCAGTTGATCTCCTTAATCTAGTCAATAAGGCTACAAACATTGTGTGAAAGAATAATTAAGCCTTCGGTATGTAATGATACTTCATTTGCCTAAGCTGCATAAATCCCAGACATACATGTGTTGAACCTGAATGACACACATGGAAAGACATGGTGCTTCCATGGGACTCCAGTGTGTTGTGGTAGACAGTTTAATTGCATTTAATGAAGTAATTAGGCTACAAGATAGGAATGTTTGTCCACATGGATCAGCATTATGTCT
>NC_045157.1:31324393-31361893 GCF_900700415.2 Clupea harengus | reverse complement strand
ACGGCTCTAATAGTGTGTGTGTGTGTGTGAGTGTGTGTGTGTGAGAGAGAGTGTAGTGTGTGTGTGTGAGTGTGTGTGAGTGTGTGTGTGTGAGAGAGAGTGTAGTGTGTGTGTGTGAGTGTGTGTGAGTGTGAGAGAGAGTGTATTGTATTGTTTCTCTGCTATCATGACGGCTCTAATAGTGTGTGTGTGTGTGTGTGTGAGTGTGTGTGTGTGTGAGTGTGAGAGAGAGTGTAGTGTGAGTGTGTGTGTGTGTGAGAGAGAGTGTATTGTATTGTTTCTCTGCTATCATGACAGCTCTAATAGTGTGTGTGTGTGTGTGTGTGTGTGAGTGTGTGTGTGTGTGAGTGTGAGAGAGAGTGTATTGTATTGTTTCTCTGCTATCATGACGGCTCTAATAGTGTGTGTGTGTGTGAGTGTGTGTGAGTGTGTGTGTGTGTGTGAGTGTGTGTGTGTGTGAGTGTGTGTGTGAGTGTGTGTGTGTGTGTGTGAGTGTGTGTGTGTGAGAGAGAGTGTATTGTATTGTTTCTCTGCTATCATGACGGCTCTAACACATTTCTGTGTGTCTTTCCACTCTGTTGTGCAGGAAAGTGGACTTGTTTTCCCTGGTCGCTGTGATCCTGCTGCTGTGCTTCGCTCCTTTCCTTGTGTTCTTCTTCGTGGTGACGTGTGAGCAGTACCAGTGCTCCATCAGCCACTGCCTGATCGATGTGTTCAGCGGCGACTCTACCCTGCTCTCACTCTGGGACCGAACGCCCTCCTTCTCGTGGACAGCAGCTCAGATCTACTCCATTTGGGTGATGTTCCAGGTACATGTTCACCATGATGTTTCCTTTTTCATATTGTTCTGTTTTCACAGCTCTCAATGTGCCACCTGTACCATATCACTTGTCATATTGCAAGGGATGCACAACTTATACACTCATGTCACGCCAGTTCACTTAACGCAATGAACCCTGCAGCCGGCCCATTCTAATTTAAGTACGAGTACTGATTATGTTCAATGAACCCTATGCAGCCGGCCCATTCTAATTTAAGTACCAGAGTACTGATGATGTTCAGTCTTTTATCTCTGTTGTCCAACCACCGATTTCATCAGTGAAAACTTCACTGTAAATATCACATGATAAGCTATACCGTGATATCATTGGTTAAGAGGTTTGTGGCGCAAATGTATTTTTTACAACTTGAAGACAAAAACGCAGATTTGACAAGACAAGTCACTCTGCTCACTACGTTGGAAGGAGGAAGACCGGGAAACATCCCTTGCCGTCATATGAAGAGGACAACCACTGCATCAACTGAGGTAAAAAAGTCTTTTCATTTCGTATTAGTACCGTTTAAACCAGCTTATAACTTGAAAAACGATTTCCTTATTGATACCAGTAGTTTGACTGTGTGAGTACGACTGTATAGCGCTTTCACTTCAGCAGATAGCGGGTAACTTAGAGAGCTATAATCTTCAGTAAGTTGTCATTACTCTTCTATGAATTATTATAGAGCTTGCAAAGCAAAGCATTACATTGATATTCTTTGGCTTCTTATTCTTATTTTCAAGAACCGCTTAGCATAGAAATTTCTTTCAAACTTTATTTAGTAGCTTGTGAATAACTATGACTTTATTTCTAGACTTTATACTTAATAATATTTATAATAAACGAGTCAAACTGTACCATTGAAATGAATGGTGGGATCTTCGTGACTTCAGCATTCTTTAAGTCTTGATTGTTAGTTGCCAACAGTAAACTGTCATTTCTGTCTGTCCCTCCCTCTCTCTCTATCTATTTCTTTATTTTTATCTTTAATGTCTAACTCCCCCATCTTTTTCATCTGTCTCTTTTTTTATTCACCCTCTTTTTTCAATTACTCTTTCACAATCACTCTCTCACAATCACTTGACCACTCTATCACTATCAAGGTAAACTGCACCTTTCATGGGTATTTTCTTATGCTGCACTGGTTCATTTGAGGTCATAGTTAATATTTCTAAGATTATGAAAGTATGTATGAACTACTTTTAAAAGAAAATATTGCAAAGACCTAGTGAAAAGGAGTCTCTTTAGTCTGTTTAGTGATGACAATTAACATGATGTGAATATGATGTATAATAAAACAAGATCATTTATTCACAGTTTTTTTTTAAATTATTAGTCAAGATGGATGCAGAGAAGAGCCAGTATGCATGGCTGCTGGGGTCACTCAGGGGGAGAAGGCAGCTGATGAGTTTCCAGCATTAGGAAGGAGGACCAGGAGGGAATGGACATCAAAGAAGGAGACTTATGGGATAGATTGGACGAGGAGGAGGAAGAGGAGATTGATCTCCCGTCATCCTCAGCCAGGTAAGCATGTTTGTTTGTTTGTTTGTGTGTTTATGCACGCGCACGTGCGCACGTCTAGTTGTTACACGAGTATTGCTCGTTATAATAATAACAGTTATATTAGTAGTAACAGTACGTTTTTTTTCATTTTACATGTACATGTTTTTAGATTTCCTCCTATTAATATAGGTAGAATTTCTTTAATTTTGCGTTAGGTTAGCCATTCCCTGACCGGTTCTATGTCAGGTAGAAGGCATAGACACTTCTCTGACAGCCGTATCCCTCCTACACAGACATAGACACAGGGGCAACAACTCCAGTTGCATTTCCACCCGTGCTTTTACAAACCTCAAAGGGTGGGAACTCGTTATGAGTAGCACGTTGTAGTGTCTCCAGATGAGGTTTCTGAGGCTCTTGATCTCCATGGGGTTCAGCTCTCTCTCTGAGGTTCACAGATATTGGGGAACCAAGTCTCTTCAGGGTTCATGGGCCACAATGTTATGTTGTGTGATGTTATAAGGCTTTGTACGTGTAGGGGTTAATGGCAGACAATTTCCAGATGATTTTAAATATGTAAAGAGATGGGAAAGAAGGTCAGGTCGTGGGGACATGAGGTGGTGTAGGATAGAGGGAGATGTTTTAGTGGTCTAGTGGAAGGTCAGGTCAAAACATGGTTGATAAAAACCCAAAAATGTGATCATTAGTGGGTAAGCAGTAGAATTATTTTAGTTTACCACTTTGCTCTTTCGCTTCTACCCATGGTTAAGGACTAAGTGGAGCTTGTATATAGGGATTTTATTTTATTTTATTTTATTTTATTTTTGATATATTGTCAACTGTACTGGAGTAATTTCATTTGGGTCGTGTTACTGTTCTGGAGTAATTTCATTTGGGTCGTGTTACTGTTCTGGAGTCATTTCATTTGGGTCGTGTTACTGTACTGGAGTCATTTCATTTGGGTCGTGTTACTGTTCTGGAGTCATTTCATTTGGGTCGTGTTACTGTACTGGATTCCCCCAAAAAGCTGTTGGCTATGCTACAGAAAATAAGATATAATATAAGATGGAGAGGAAAACAGAAATAGTTTGCGCGGCAGCGGAGTGTAAGGGCAAAAGGTTTAGTTTAGTTTAGTTAGTGATTGAAATGGTTTCTTGGAGTGACATCTTGTGTCTACTATCAATCACCCAAACCCACTGTTTTATTGTTTTCTTTGTATATACAGTACATTTAAATGTTATTAATATTTTTTAATGATTTAAAAATGATTTCATTCCGATTTCATTTATAAAGAGTTTTGTTTATAAAAAATGTGTTTAACTTTGTTATTTTGTTTGTCTTATTATTGTTATAGTACTAATACAATTACTGATTGCTTGTTTTGAAATTTGTTAAAATAACCTGACAAGTTTTTTTGTTTTGTTTGAGACATTCATAAATAAAAGTTTCTGTAAATGTCAGTGTCTTTTATATTTTTTTGTTGTGTTGTTGTTGTGAGCACACAGAGCAGCATTCATCATCAGCTAGTCTTTAATTCATCTTCTCTCTTCTTCTCCTCCCTCACACGTTGTATTACTCATTTTTATACGGGCCACCCCAACTTTCGCAGGTCTGTAATTTTTTTATATTCACCGCTGCGGAAAAATTATGACCGCTGCTTTTGAGCTTTAATTCACATCTTTCATACCATTCCGCAAGTAGTCCGGTCATTTAACGTAACGGAAAGTCATTGTAACTTGATTTCAGCAAGTTATGGGTTGCTATGCAACACCTGAAACTTTAAATTCTATTTGTGTGAAGAACAATTTTAGCGGAAATCACGAAACGGCAACAAAATCTTTAAAAAGAGGTATTTTGGAGGAAAGTCTTCTATCGTTTTGGCAAGTAGTCCGGCGGTCATTATCGAAAAATAAATCCCTTCAGGACGAAACAAGACCCTCCGGTGCGCTTTCGGGGTCCTGTTCGTCCCGTCTGGATTTATTTTTCGATAACGACTGCCGGACTATACATTATCCCTTACGTAATATATTCATAGTGTATTAAGATTAGTCCATTGCTTTAACTGAAAGCACACCTGCATCACTGTCCATTAATAATGCTTTTCCTCTCACTTCTTGTGTATGCAGTAGACTGGGTGGAATATCTAGTGATGCATAGATAACTTACTAATCATATGTGATGCCTCTGAATCTCTGCCAATGGCTTTTCTTTAAGTCCACCCGTGACAGCCTGGCATGAGCACTGTGAACGGTGTATCACTGTGCAAGGTGAATATCTCAAAGTGATATACATGTTTTGCTTTTTATTGCATTTTTGATCGCACCTTTAATCTCCCCATCTGTGTAGGCTACAGGTCACTGTTCCTCTGTTTGTATGCAACAGGTTCGCGTTGTCATGTGAATCCATTATTAAACTGAAGTTATAGATTGTTAATCCATTATTAAACTTAGCATTTTGATTGTTTAACAGAATGGCCGATGTTTGACACTGTCCGATAACTGACATTGCTACGCTAAATAGCCTACAGGCTGTTCCCTGAAGAATTCAAAGTAAAAAAGGATAAACTATGAATAAATAGCAGTTCATACATTCTAGATCTGCAATCGTTTACATCACTTGAGCCTACGTTTGGGTGTAAAGTGTGTCTTAAACCTTATGTTGAAACTTAGAATGCTAACCTAAACCAGCCTCAAACCTCTCCAAATATTGTTGCACAGGATGACGTGTTTACCATGGACAACCGATCAATATCACTGTCAGATTGGGGGCGGTGTATCACTCCGCTGGCCCACCCCTACCTCCTGTCCATTTGCAGTCTACATCAACATTGATTTATATTTATTTTAATGAACTTAACTGAGGCAAATAGATGCCTGTAGGTCTTCATTTAAGCACTCAAGCTTTTGAGTTAGCGGATGGGCTGACCATTGATACTATGCAGTGGGCTTGCTGCTGAACACAGGATAGCCAAACTTGCTGTTTTCACTACAGTGACTCACTATCAACTCTTGGGGTACAAAGTGGTATTATAAGAGAGGCTGGGCCAACTGGTTAGCATGCTAACTTCAGTAGATATCTCAGCAACGCACTACATAGGCATTTTTGATATTACGTCAAAACCTTTATGTCATTACAGTCTGTTGATAGCTCAAATTTTTGCATATAGCACCTTTTAACCAGGCACATGGAAAAGCAACTTCACAAGTGAGCTCAGTAATATGTGTTGGTAATATAGGTGTGATCGTGGGGCAATCTATCCCAGCGGTGTCTTGTTTAGCTTCACATTCAATATTTGCCAAGTTCTATTTCCTCAAAATATAGCAGCGCTTTTCCCACTACTAAAGTCGCACACACACACAACCAACTATTTCATGAGCTTTTGCCTGCTACTTGTTGTGCTTTAGTGATGCAGTAATCACATAACAGTGTTTCCAGAGGGACGTCTGAACATAGCCTTTTTTACAGGTGATCATTATCATCCCTCCGATTCTTTTCCCAACAGGTTGTGCTGTACATGTGTTTGCCAGACATTACTCACAAGTTCTTGCCTGGCTATGTCGGAGGGGTTCAAGATGGGGCAAGAACCCCTGCAGGTACAGAAAATGTCTTTTTTGAACAAATATCTGGGAAGATCCCATTAACATGGGCTATTTTGAAATGAGCATGCTTAAAATACAGAGTAGTAATGAAAGCATGTTTACATAATGGTATTTATGTATTTATTATTGACATGCTCAGTTGTATTGTTGTTGTCCTCTCAGGCCTCGTTAATAAATACCAGATAAATGGGCTTCAGTCCTGGATCATCACCCATGTGCTATGGCTAGCCAATGCCCACTACTTCCACTGGTTCTCCCCAACGATAATCATTGACAACTGGATTCCATTGCTGTGGTGCACCAACATCCTGGGTTACTGTGTGTCCACCTTTGTGTTCATCAAAGCACACCTGTTCCCCACGAATCCAGAGGACTGGTGAGGATTACACTGGAATACAACTTCAATAAAAGTCCAATGTTTTACTTGGTTCAAATGATAATAATCTACAGGACTTCTAGATCCCAGGGTAATGGCATGGTACACCAAAACTTCTGCAGGGCTTTGCCATTCCAAAACCAGTTCTCATACCATTTATTTGGATGGTGGTCTGCAGATCAAATGGCCACTGACTTTCCCATTCATATGCCTCAATCAGTTAGGCCACAGAGATGTTCTGAGCAAGAAGTTAGATGTTGAATAGTTGATTAGATGTGTATGGGTATGGTACCCTTACTTACTTGCTTAACAAATATAAGATGGTGTCAACAGCCTCAATTTGTCTCAATTCAAAAGTTTGTTTGTTTGACTACAACTAGAATCATTTTCTGTAACATAGACAACAGTCTTTCCTTTCCTCCTCCAGCGCAGTAACAGGAGCCATATGAGATGAGCTCAACAGATAAGCAGGAACAGGAGCCATATAGTAACCTCAAATAACACATAGAAGAGTAATGGCAACTTACTGAAGTTTTTAGTTTGCTAAATGACCTGCTCTGCAGTGAAAATGCTATTGGTCGTAATCACACGGTCAAACTACTGGTATAAATAACTAAATAAGATATTTCCAGGTATTAACCTGGATAAATGGTATTTATAACCAATACATTTACCTTTTTACCTCCAGTAGTTTTAGATCCAGTAGTTTTCCCTCAGATGACGTACACATGTAATGATAGATGATGTCTCCAGGTGCTTCTTCTTCCAATGCAATGAGCAGAGTGATTTATCAAATCTGCATTTTCTCTTCAAGTCGTAGAAAAGATTTGCGCCACAAACCCCTAAACCAATGTCATCACCATATAGCTACTGTATATCATGTGATGTTAAAGAGGAAGTTTCTGTAGATAAATTCGGTGGCTGGACGGAAGGGATATAAGAATGAACATCATTGGTATTCAGGAAATGACATAGAATGGACCGGCTGCATAGGGTTTGAACAGGAGACATTTTCCACTACAGTAGAACGTTCCATGGTAATCTGGAGCGCTATTTAACAAGGGACCACATGTACCATAGAAATTCTAATGCTAGTGGCCCATTTCATTGCTGTACTTTGTTTTTTCTGTCCCCGAAAGACCAAATTTGACAAAAGGGCGTTGGGTTAAACAGTAGTACTGTCATGTACAGGTTGCTCTGTTCAATTCAATTCAATTCATTTGTATTCATTTATATAGCGGCATTAACAATTGATATTGTTTCAAGGCAGAGCCCAAGGCCGGAACATAAAATACAGGAAGAAAGACTTGTTTTTAACAGGAAGGAACCTTGAGCTCAGAGAAGGGCGACTCGTCTGCCTGAGACAGGCTCAGTAGAGAAACACAAGGGATGGGGTGGGAGCAGAATCAGAAGCAAGCGGATCAATGCATAGGGATTTCAGTTAGCATGCATGCAGTATATACACACTCAAGAATACATAAATAAAGAACATCAAATAATACATACATAGATAACATCAAATAATACATAGATAGATAACATCAAACAATACATACATAAATAACATCAAATAATACATACATAGATAACATCAAATAATACATAAATAACGTCAAATAATACATACATAGATAACATCAAATAATACATACATAAATAACATAAAAGACTGTCAGTGGCAGAGTCAGTAGCCAGCATTCAAAGTATCAGATCTACAACAACATAGTGGGCACACAGTATGCTATAAATTATAACTATATTATAAATGATATAAAAGTATGCTATATATTATAACTATATTATAAACTATATAACAGTTGGGTTGGAATGGGCAGCAGTAAGCAGAGTATTTCTGAGTGGATCATCACAAATTGACCATCAATTTGAACATGTGAATACTGGTATGTCAGAAAAACACAACTTGATCAACTAGAATTGAGTCTTAATGATCCACATCTGTACTACATGGACCCTGTACATTTGCTGTGTATATTTTTGGATTATATTGATTTGACAAATTTGACAAAATGCCTTTCTTTTCTGCAGCAAATTTTCTGGAAACATATTCTATGACTACATGATGGGAATTGAGTTTAACCCTCGAATTGGGCAGTGGTTTGACTTCAAGCTCTTCTTTAATGGCCGACCTGGGATCATTGCTTGGACTCTCATCAACCTATCGTATGCCTCCAAGCAAATGGAGCTGTATGGTTATGTCACCAACTCAATGATCCTTGTCAATGTGCTCCAGGTAAGTTCTATGGTTATGTCACCAACTCAATGATCCTTGTCAATGTGCTCCAGGTAAGTTCTATGGTTATGTCACCAACTCAATGACAAACGACAGGCAGGACAGACGAGCTACCTATGGAGACAGAATATGAATCTGCATATAACTTGTTGATCCAGCCTATGGAGACATAATATGAATCTGCATATAACTTGCTGATCCAGCTCACAAAAATGATAATGTGCATTTATACATTCTTGTGAAACAACACACAAGACAAAAGACATTTACAAATTGAGCTGTTTTTTTTCTCTAAAGGCTTCTTCCAGTTAAAAAGGAGTTTGTCATCACTATGGTTGCTACTGGTTCATGCCTCAAGCTTTGTGAAGTGCCTAGAGACAATGTTAACTGTTAGTTATTCTATTATGAATACATTTTATTTTATTGATCTGAATATGCCCATATATGCACACTTGTCTACACATAAATTGGAAGAGCCGTAAACTTAAACTTATCTAAATAAAAACCTCAGAATGTAATTTCTGCCCTTCCTTTTAGGCTGTCTACGTGCTGGACTTCTTCTGGAATGAAGCGTGGTACTTGAAGACCATTGACATATGCCATGACCACTTTGGCTGGTACCTTGGCTGGGGAGACTGTGTGTGGCTGCCATTCCTTTACACCTTACAGGTTTGGGAAACTGATTTACAGTATTTATTAAGGAGTATTAGGCATTACACAATAGATTGACAAAGACTAGGAAAAGAAGGCACAAGTGAAATAATGATCGGAAACATCCTGGAAAAAATGGCTTTAACATTGAAGTATCTAAAACACAATTGCTAAAGCATCTACACCGGTGATTACTAATCATTTGAATGCAAATTAACTGGATGAGTCTCATCAGTGAGGCACTGGATGCCAGAGATCTTGTTTGAAGATATTAGCCAATCAGAACAGAGGTAGTTGCACGGTTGGCAAACCAACCTCTCTCATTCTAAAGGCCTTTTTATACCTCTGCAACTGCATGTTCACGCAGTTGCATCGAGGGACTCGTTTTGGTTTATGGTTCTTCCACGGTTGTGGGTGTAGTAAATTACGTCTGAGGGGATTTGCATGCTACTACCCACAAGGTAAACAGCGAAGAAAATTAGTTTGTTTGCCTTTTTTTAAGTGACCGAGAAATAGACACTGCAGTATAAACAACGAAATACGTCTGAGGGGATTCGTGAGTTGTCTGAGCCAGCATGCTACTGCCCAAAAGATAAAGATGGGTTTATACCAATCACAGCCTTGCGGGCTGCGTGCGGCTTGCGTAGCTTTGTCGGATAGTAAAAAAAATTGGGAGACACACGCAAGCACGCAAGAGGGGGTACGTAACTACGCAAGGGACTCTTTAAAGCCTACCATAAATTCCCCTCAAAGGGAGTGGAAATTAATGTGTAAAACAGAAACCAGCTGTTTTCCAGACAACTTCATAAAAACAGAGAATCACAGAAGATAGTGCAGAGGTGTATGATATGACTCGTTTAATGTGCGGTATTCCACCTACAAATATATATATATATATAAGTGGTATGGGGTCATGTTTGTATTTTTCTAAAATCATCAAGAAATAAACATTTTCACAAGTTGTCTGAGACGTGCAAAAAATGCACTCAGTCCAATATCAATGAAGGGTTTTGATCACTTCTTTGAGCACAAAAGTTACACCTACTCATTTCAACACTTAATATGTATGCCCTGGAACAGTACAGATGAAGACTAGAGACGTAAAAATGGCTTTTGTAGTTTTCCTCCTCACAATTACATTTTACACACACAAAATGTTCTTGAAATGTGTCTTAAAATCTTTTATTGAGACAGGTAATCTCTTATGTTATCCAAACAACCAATGTTATGATACCAATGTCATTCTCTGCTCATAATTGTGTGGTGTTTCGCTCAGCAGGACCATGTTAGTGTTATTCACTTTCTTTAGGTAGTCATAATTTATATTTGGATATGAATATATGGATGTCCTACCCTGGCACTGCTTCAGCCCTGCAGTTGGTTGGAGGGCGAAATGTTTGTGTACTTTGCGATTACAATAGTTGACCCACTTTGTTTCTTTGACAGGGACTTTACCTGGTCTACAACCCCATCCAGCTCACCATACCTCAAGCTACAGGTGTACTTATCCTGGGCCTTGCGGGTTACTACATCTTCCGTTCTACCAACCACCAGAAGGACTTCTTCCGCCGTAACGAAGGAAACTGCCTCATCTGGGGTCAAAAACCCACATTCATCGAGTGCAAGTACCACTCCTCTGATGGCAAAACCCATAAAAGCAAGCTGCTGACGTCAGGCTTTTGGGGTCTGGCACGCCACTTCAACTACACTGGTGACCTGATGGGTTGCCTGGCCTATTGTGCTGCTTGTGGAGGGACACACCTATTGCCCTACTTCTACTTCGTATACATGACCATCCTGCTGGTCCACCGCTGTGTGCGAGACGAGCACCGCTGCGGCTGCAAATATGGTGATGACTGGAAGCGTTACACAGATGCCGTGCCCAACCGGCTCATACCTGGAATATTCTAGAGGGTAGCAGAGATTGTGGGGTTGAGGATGGGGTTGAATGATAACCCATGCAAGAATTGACATACTGCCAGAGTCTCTCAAATGTAATTCCGACACGAGGAACAAAATAAAAACAATGAACAACAATAAGTGAAGAGACATCTCCATCCCGCCTTTGACCTTCCTCATCATTCTTTGTGAGATGTTCAAATAACAATGTAGGTACAGTATATATGTGAGCTAAATAAATCATCTTTTTACCTTGGAACAAGTGAGTGATGCATTTCATTGTACTGAATTTTGTAGTAGACAACCGTACAAGCCCCATACACAACAGACACGGCACACATTGGGCCCAGTGTAATTCAATTCAATTCAATTCAATTTTATTTATATAGCACCAAAACAATTGAATTGTCTCAAGTCGCTTTACAGAGTCCCTTAGTGCAAGCACAATGGCGACAGGGGCAAAAAAAAAACTCCCTGTTAATCAGAAAGAAACCTTAAGCAGACCCATCTGCTTGAGGTCGGCCGGGAAGAGAAAGGAGGGGGAGAGGGGGGGGGGCAGAAGGGGAGGGAAAACAACAAGTGGTAGATGTACACAGCATACACGGGGTAATTGTGCACAGCATACACGGGGTAATTGTGCACAGCATACACGGGGTAATTGTGCACAGCATACACGGGGTAATTGTGCACAGCATGCATGTGGTAATGTATAGAATACATATACGTACAAACATCATATGGTATATACATCATATACATTATGATACATACAAAAACAGCTTAGTTGGTATACAGTGTGTTCATAGGGTTCCTGTTACAGGGGTCGAGAAGAGTAGGAACAGAAAAACATGACAGTGGTGGCATTAATACATATATTTACATATAAATGCTAGCATAGAGTATGGGGTAGAATAACTGTACAGCAGTACGGTGGTGATGGGTTCATGTGGACCGAGGCTTTCTACAGGTAGATTGGGTGGAGAGACTACAGCAGCGTCCCATAGCGAAGATAGTCTAGACTAGGAGAGGAAGAAAGAGACAGAGTGAGTAGATGAGGAGCAGTGGTGTTGGGGAGCAATGTTTCCACATCCATCAGCAATTGGATCATGCTATAAGAGAGACAAAAATGTTGTTAGTAGACATCAATTTGATAAACAGATAAGGAGATACATTTAGGTAGTTAATTAGCTAATATGGCCATTTTATCAGTATCCTTAAGTGTAAGTATAGCAAATTTCAGATTTTTAGCTTGAGTGGATCTTAACCCTTTACATCCAGGGAAACAATTGATTTTTTCATACTTGATTACATTATGGCACAAAAAGGCTTGTTGTGTGGTTATGCTACATAGCAGAGATAAAATGTAATCAGGAGAAATTGTCCTTTTAAATGGTATTCAGCACAATCAAGAAGAAAATCAAAAACTCCTGAAAAATCTGTTGAAGATAGAGAAAGACCTGGAGGGTATTAAAGAGTCATCATTTTGTCATCTACTCCGTAAAAAAAGAATGTTCCACCTTTTGTTCAAATGTGAAATGTTCTGGTAAATTTACTTATAGCTGAAATCATGTGCAGTAACAATTACAATGTTGAATGAGTATAATATTGTCAGATTTTAGATTCTTTAATGGCATTCTCAGGGTAGTTTCATGAGGTAGTCTCCTGGAAAGGTTTTCAATTAACAGGTGTGCCTTGTCAAGAGTTCATCTGTGGAATGTATTGCCTTCTTAATGTGTTTTTAACCATCAGTTGTGTTGTGCAGAGGTAGGGTTGGTATACAGTGAATAGCCCTAAGACACTAGTTAACTAAACAAGGGGAATTAACAAGACTAATAATTGGGGAACAGGTGAGGGGTGGAGACACAGGTACACAGAACAGGAACACAAGGCGAGGGTAAACACTGGAGCACATGGCAGGAACAAGGAAGCGCAAAGGACTAAACACAGGAAGTAACACAAGAGCACGGAAGGGATACAAAGTAAAAGGACAATGCTCCATAACTCTTGGGTATGGCGTTACTCTTGAAATCCCATCGAATAGATCACCATGGGAAATTATTTTTGTCGTTGTTGTTGTTGTTGTTGTTGAAGTCCTTGTCTTTCTCCGTTTGAACAGACTGTTCATCCCTAATTTGACTTTTCTTAACTATGCTACTTGAAAACAACTCCAAAATGCGTTTCTGCTTATTGCTACCCATTGCGACAGTGTGATTGGAAGTATTTCCAGTTGGAGGAGGAATCAGTCTCTTGTCAACGACATTTTAAAATGAAAATGTATCTGATGGAGATCATTTGCAAACACTGTTAATTACTTAAGAATATATGAATCAAGTTCTTTGTATTAATATATTCCTTAGATGAATAATGTACTTATGTAAGCAGGAACATGGCTTTTCTGTGTTTCTGCGTGTGTGTAACTTAGATTATTAGGTGCCACTTAGTCTGCATATGTACAAGAGCATGTTTAGACCAGAAGTGATAAGAAGGGACGAACTGTGCTTCTTCCGACCTTGTGCAAAACTTCCATCCTTGCCTCGGACGTCAGAAATCCACCACGTGGTTATCCGTGCTGAACGCTAAACTTCTGTCTATATAAACCTTGTGCGATGTGTTTATCATTGCTTCACTTTCAGCCTTGTGCTGGGAGTGAGCCCAATTGCAATTGAATAAATATACTGATCTACAGCTCCCGAGTCCTGAGGTAACTAGGGTGAATTTTCACCTAACAACTTAGTGGGTTTTTATTTTATTTGCAAACACACAATTTACATATTTTATATCCATCATAAAGCACAAATCAGTATTTCAGGTATTTTTGGGAAGAAATGGACACCGTGTGTTTCAGACCAAAGAAGAAAAGGACCATCCAGACTGTTACTAGAAGAATCAGAATTTAGTGTTCAGAGTTAATAATGATGTACAATATTCAATAATCCAATGCATCTTATATTCATTTGTAACTGTTACTTTTATTTGGACCTAGGCTAAAATTCTTAGGTGAAGCTGTTTGAGTGAAACCTCTGCCTCTGTCCCTTGGTGCGCGTCACTGTACAAGATTAACACCTGTTTCTTGACTGATCATATCTCACACTGAGTCTCCAACAAATCTATGGTATAAAAACCAGCAATCACCAGCAACAAGTCCAAAAGCCAGGGTCTGTCATGAGTTGTGTCAGTGCCCTTGGCAAAGGTAAATTACAATTCAATGAAATTACATTTTATATATATATAGCGCCATAACAATACAATTGTCTCAAGGCACTTTACAGAGCCCAGAGCCTGGACCCACTTACACTTCTGTGATGGCACCATTAATGTCGAAAAGTACAGTACATAGAGACTTTGGAGCAACGTTGCTGCCTTCAAGACGATATCCTTTCCAGCGACGGCCATGCATATTTGAACAAGACAATGCAAAAGCACATTCTGCACACATTTCAAAGGCATGGCTGAGGAAGAAGAGGGTGCGGGTGCTGGACTGGCCTGCCTGCATTCCTGACTTGTCCCCAATAGAGAATGTATGGAGCATTTTGAAATGCAAAATGCGACAATGAAGACCCTGTACTTGTTTGCAGGAAGACTTGTTTGCAGGAAGAATGGGACAAAGTTACACCTGAAACGCTTCATCACTTGGTGTCTGGAGTCCCTAAGCATCTTTTAAGTGTTGTGAAAAGGAATGGCAACATTACAAAGTGGTAAATGCTTTACTGTCCCAACATTTTTTGAAATATGTTGCAAGAATCGAAATTGAATGAAGTGTTTATTTTGAAAAAACAACACAATTCATGAGGTAAAACATCTAATAAAGTGCTGTTGTATTGTTTTCAATGTAATTCAAGTCATAACTTCCCAACTGTTTCTGATTTGGGGTTGTACTTAACAGCACCCACTCAGATCTAAGGTTGAGGCTACACTCTATCTGTTGTGCTTACATGGTGTAGTGTGCAAGTAACAAATAGCCTACCATTAAGTGCCACAGCAGCACAAGATTTGATTGGGGGAAGGGGAATATGGATTTTAAATGAACAGTAGGCGTACATCATTCCCTGCTGAAGCGCATTTTAAGTATGTATTGCTCATCGTGTGACGGTGGTTTCCAAAAGAGTTTTCAAATGTAGAGTGGGGACACCACTCCTTTATGCTGGGAGTCCAAATGAAAACAAAAAGCTGCAAGCCCTGCTAAATACGTTTTTATAGTAGATAAATTAATATTATGGCGATAACAGCATAACTGACGTTTTGCCTCCCCTGCATTTGACCGATGTGGACTGATGGGTCTCTCCTCATTAATTTAGATAGGAGCCAGATCTTTTTTTTTTTTTTTTTTATATATCGTGGAAAAGTTCATTTTTTCCCGTAATTTAATTCAATAAGTGACACCTTCATATATTCTAGAATCATTACACATAAAGTGGAATGTTTCAAGCCATTTTAGTTTTAATCTTGATGATTACGGCTTACAGTTCATGGAAATCAAAAATCCAGTATCTCAAAATATTAGAATAAATAATTTAAAATACATAAATATCAACCTGAGAAGAGCTCTAATCAGTTTATTAACTCAAAATACCTGCAAAGGTTTCCTGAGCCGTCAATGTTGCAGTCGGGTTCAGTACAGACAACCACAATCATGGGGAAGACTGCTGACTTGACACCTTCCATGAGGAGGGTAAGCCACAGAAAGTCATTGCTGAAAGGGCCGGCTGTTCACAGAGTGCTGTATCAAAGCATATTCAATGAAAACCACAATGGAAAGTTGACTGGAAGAGAAAAGTGTGGTAGGAAAAGGTGCACAAGCAACAGGGATGGCCGTAGCCTTGAGAGGATTGTCAAGCAAAGACGATTCAAGAACTTGGGGGAGCTTCACAAGGAGTGGACTGAGGCTGGAGTCAGTGCATCAAGAGCCACCACACACAGACGTGTCCAGGAAATGGGCTACAAGTGTCGCATTCCTAGTGTCAAGCCACTCCTGAACCAAAGACTATGCCAGAGGCGTTTTACCTGAGCGAAGGAGAAAAAATCTGGAGGAAGAGTGGAGAGGCACAGAATCCCAGTTGCTTGAAGTTTCCACAGTCAGTGATGATTTGGGGTGCCATGTCATCTGCTGGTGTTGGTCCACTGTGTTTGATCAAGTCCAGAGTCAATGCAGCCGTCTACCAGGAGATCTCAGAGCACTTCATGCTTCCGTCTGCTGACAAGCTTAATGGAGATGCTGATTTCCTTTTCCAGCAGGACTTGGCACCTGCCCACAGTGCCAAAACGACTGGTAACTGGTTTTCCCATGGTATTACTGTGCTTGATTAGCCAGCCAACTGGCCTGACCTGAACCTGTATTGTCAAGAGAAAAATGAGATCCACCAGACCCAACACTACAGACGAGCTGAAGGCCGCTATCAAAGCAACCTGGGCTTCCACAAGACCTCAGCAGCGCCACAGGCTGATTGCCTCCCTGTCAGACCGCATTGATGCAGTCATTTGTTTAAAAGGAGCCCTGACCAAGTATGGAGTGCTGTGATTTGAGTAAATTAGCTGATTAGAGCTCTTCTCAGGTCGACATTTCTGTATTGTAAATGTTTCATTTTAATATTTTGAGGTACTGGATTTTTGATTTCCATGAGCTGTAAACTGTAATCATAAAGATTTAAAAAAAAAAAAATCTTGAAACATGCCACTGTATGTGTAAGGATTCCAACATATATGAAGGTGTCACTTTTTTAGTTAAATTATGGAAAAAAACGATATTCAATTTTGTTTAGATACACCTGTAAATATGTCTATGGGGCCTAATAAGCAGGCACCGTCTATCGTCCTTTCTACTCCAGCGCAGTAGATGGCGGTGCACTTCCTTAAGGATTGCAATCGTCGTCATCGTGATGACGGAAGAGATCCCATGTCTCAGAACCGAACGCTTGGAAGTGTCTGAATTGTGTGTGATGGATTTTTTCTGTTTATGTATTGAGATGTACTAACTTTGCGACAGCATGGTTTTTGAGTCACTGGTGAGTGATCTCCTGAACAAGTTCATTGGTAATTATGTGGAAAACCTTGACAAGTCTCACCTGAAGATCGGCATTTGGGGAGGTAAGGCTACAACAGTAATACGTGCATATCGTACGTTAATAGCTAACGTTAAGCAGCGTTGCAAAGTTCATTTAAATTAGTGTATATAAACTACGGGTTTATCATGTTCTTAAATAGGTCTGTGTCATATTAAGCATGGCAGGCTACGACATTGAAGTTTGCTCTTGTCTAAGACGTTAGTTAGGCATCAGGACAGATTTTGAGATATTAATCCTAACATTATTATTTTAACTGCGTAGAAATATCATTTTATTTTGAGCTAACAGAAAGAATACACGCAGTTTCCTCAATTGCACTCATTGCTCAAGTCTACGAGGAACTACAAGTTCCACGAGGAACTTAACCCGAAAAGTCTTATATGTAGTTTGCGTGTGCAACGAAACTGACAGGCTACTAAGGAAATCCAACCTGAGACGAGGTTATTTCATTTGTCAGGGGTGGGGCACCTTGCAAATAACCGAAACTACGTCACGTCACGGGGTTTCTACATTTGCACACGACAAAGCACTCCAACTTAATTTTACAAAGGAGAGAATGGATACTCCATTCCAATATGATGTATAAAGGGGGAGAACAATATTTGCGCTATAGATTTGTATTAGAAAAGAGCATCATGAGACCTTCACTAGGCGCTCTATCTTCAGTCGCCATGGTCTGTGTAAGGGACCGTCAGCAAATAACACTTCACTGATCTTATCTTTCTGACTTGTGTCTATCAGTTCAAGTTCAAGTTTATTATCATATACTCATAAACAGCATTTACCAGTAATAATGAAATTCTTTGTGCCCAATGTCCGTTCAACTTAGAGAATAGATAAATAAGTTGCTATAGGAAACTATTCACCTAACATTTACATCTTCCAAAAGTACTTCCATACTTCTAACAAGTCATATTCCCTGTTTTAGAAGCTAACATCAACAAACCCTCCTTTTCTCATTCTAATGGCTGTAGTAGTTCAACATTAGAGTGTCACTTTTTGAAAAGTTGTTGAAAGTGGAAACAGAATGAATTATTACAGTGCATGCTCTGTACTGTTATTCCTTGGCTTTTTACAATACATGCATAGTAATGTACTGTACTGTTCTCTGATGACGACTTCTAATTATTATTATTACAGTGCATGCCAAGCAAAACACTTATTTAAGTTATAGGTTATGTTTTCTAAACAACAAAATACAATTTATCCAATAGACTTACATCGGGCCATTGTGACATCATAATAGGGTAACTACATTTGCATAGATAGAGGTAAAGAAAGAAAGATATGTAGTCATTATGATAGTGGTTATTAGACTGTTGCTAGGGTGATTGAGGTTGTTTTTAGGGTGTTGCAAGGGTAGTCATGTTAGTTGCTATGATGTTTGCTAGGTTGTCATTGTAGTAGTGGTTTGCTAGGGTAACTGATGTCATTGCTAGGGTAGTCATGGTGGTTGCTTTGGTAAATTAAGTGATTGCTATGCTGGCTGCTAGGATAGTCATTTTGGTTGCTAGGGTTGTCATTTTGGTCATGGTTGCTAGGATGTTGCTGAGGTAACTGAGGAGGTTGCAAGGGAGTTGTTAGGATAGACAGGGTAGTTGCTATGGTAATTGAAGTGGTTGCTATGCTGTTGCTAGGATAGTCATGGAGGTTGCTAGGGTTGTCAGTATGGTCATGGTTGCCAGGATGTTGATGGGGTATATGTGGTGGTTGCTAGGGTGTTGCTAGGGCGTTGCTACGGTAGATGAGAAGAGATGGGGAATTTGGATATTAAGATTGAGAGCAGGAAAATAAGGAGACAGATCGGAGAGTGAGTGAGTGAGTGGAGTGAATGAAAAAGAGTTGTGAGTGACCTGAAAGAAAACTGACATGAAAAGAAAAAAATAGAGTGAGAATTGATGGACAGAATAAAAATGGGAAGAAGAGTGAAAAAGGGTCAGAAAGAGTAAAGAGAGTAAAGATTGAAAGAAGGAGAGAAAATGGAGTGATGCGGAGAGATGGAGTGTAAGACTAGTGGATGGAAAGGAAAAGCGACTATGGAAGGTGGCCCTTATTTCATAGTTATACAGTTAGGCCTGAGTTTACAGGGACAGAGAACAAGGCAGCTTTCATATTGGTGCAGGTGTCATGGGGCAGCCTCATGGTGTGCGTTAGAGGCTTCAACAGACACGCTTCCCATTCACTTGAAAGGCACGACGTCATGCGTTGCAGAACTGAATTATGGTTCCATAAAATGACAACCCTAGCAACCAACATGACCATCCTAGCAACCAGCTAAGCAACCACTTCAATTACCATAGTAACAACCATGACTACCCTAGCAACACCCTAGAAACCACATCAGTTAACCAAGCAACATCCTAGCAACCTCTACCATAATCACTACCCATCTTTCTTTCTTTAACTCTGTCTTTTTCACTTTTCCAGTCTCACACTCTATACTGTCTCTGTCTTTCTTTCTTTTTATCTCTATCCTGTTCTTTATGTTGCTATCTTTCAATCTATCAGTCTTTACACATCTCTCCTCTTCCTTTTTGCCCCCCTTCTCCTTTCGTCTCTCTCTGCAAGCCTTGAATAGCGTTAATCATTTAGCGATGGCTATTGGGTCATGACATGGCAAGAAAACCTGTGGGAGGTAGAGAGCCACAAAGGCCATTACGTAATTGTCTTTGACAGATGGGCCATAAGCAAACTCTGAAGTTACTAATATTTAGTAGTGAAACCACACACACTTTGTGAATGCTAAAATCGTTATAGCGAACACCTATGTTTACAAGGTTCAGAGTTCAAATGTCTTGGCCTGAAACCTTTACAATGTCTGAGCACCTCTGAAAGGTCATCAACCTCATCAAGAGCACATTCAATGGCTTGTCTCGCAGGCTGCTGCACCTAGTTCATTTGATGGACAAGTTTGCAATTACAAGCGATTGAAGGGATTTCGTCGTTAACTTATCTTGGGGAATGGATGAGTATGTCAGAGCTAGAAGCCAGAGCAGCTTTTAACACCTTGCATAAGCTCTGGAAAGATAGAGCCATTACAACGTCAACCAAGATGTGCATTTCAACACAATTAACTGTTCAAGTTAATTTTCATTTTAAATCATTTTGCTAAATGTGTGTGGTTTTTGTTAATTATTTGTTTTTGAAAATAATAACTGGGTTAAAGCACTGGGTTTGGTTTTTATTTATATACATACTGCAACAGGGACCCAAATTTAATTAATTAAATTACTGTTACACTAGCTATCTGACAGGCTAGCAGATCTCTGGTCAGACTTGGTGGTCGCAGTGCTGGCTAGCTTACACAGCCTAAGTGGTCTCTTGCAAACCACATTAAGATTTTGGAAGATAAACAACTATCCTAAACAATATTTCCTCTACTTGACTGGAGGAATATGTACAAAATGTACGCATATTAAGTTATATTTGGTTGCTTCTATCTTTCTATCTCTCTACAGTACAGTTGCTATTCTCACGGTCAAGGCGTTATCCAGTGGAACCAGTCAGTATGATGGCTGTTTAATGAGTGGTTGGGTAGAGATTTGTGTCAATCATATTCATGTCAAGAACTGTATTCCATGACTTAAGGCCTGGCCCAGGGGCTGAACTTCTTCTCATAAAAGTCTGTTTAATTGCCGAGGAGAGGCAGTCTGCAGGGAGGCGAACTGCTCCAGGTTGGAGGGTGTGATGGTACAGAAATAGTAGAGGTCTGTTTAAAGAAGTTCATCTTTTTGAAAAAGCTTCCAAAAAAGGGAATTCCAACAAAAATGTCTTGTGGGAAGACACTCACTATGTTCTGGAAGCACTACAGCTTGTGAAATTGTACATTTTCAGTGAATATTTATCCAGATGGTCCCTTACACATAACTTATTGGTACAATTGGAGTATAATTGTATATTGTACCATTTCTATCTTATTGGAATGGAGTTCTCCCACGTAATTAAGCCAGAGTGCTTTATGGTTTCCAAATGTATGGACAATTCAAAATTGAATATCCAACAAATGTTAACTTCTACTGTTCGTTGTTAAATCACTAGAAATCCACCACAGTGAAGAATGTTCTCGTTAGTTTGAGGTCGAAACTTTAAGTTATCCTTACGTTAAGCCAGCTTTAAGAGAGATTGTACAGCCAGTCTTCTAGTTCAACTGATCGTGTTGTCTGCTATGTTATTGTGTTGCAGCGCTGCAGATTCAGCAATCTAGTTGTCTTTTCCGATGTTCCTCTATTCTGCTGTCCGAAATGGTTTTCCACCAAATGTTTTATACAATTCAACTTATCTATAATTTCCTCTTTATTTTCAGGCAATGTTGTCCTTGAAAACCTGAGGGTGAAGGAAAACGCTTTGGTGAGTCTGCTCTGACCCTAACTTGACCTTTGGTGAGTCTGGTCTGACCCTAACTTGACCTTTGGTGAGTCTGGTCTGACCCTAACTTGACCTTTGGTGAGTCTGCTCTGACCCTAACTTGACCTTTGGTGAGTCTGGTCTGACCCTAACTTGAAGACCAATCCCACTTTCCTGAAATAATGGAGAAAATTGTCAGTGACACCGAAGCCATCAGGCACCAAGAGTATCGAGGGGAAACCGCATGAGTTTGACTCCTTAGCTGTCATGCCGCATGAGTTCGATGACTACAACACATATGTGCAAACTGAGACAGCTGAGGATACAACTGGACGACCAAGAGACTAGAGCCCATAGACTAACCCGGGTTAGCTTTCCAGAGGGAGTGGATGGGAAAATACAGTGGCATTCCCAAGATACTGGATTTAGAAGGGGAAACATTTGAAGTGGAATGTGCACCCAGGGCACTGTAACAATGCCCAGCAGATGGCGCCAGACCCCATACAATTGTGATCAGGTCCTCGGTTTTTCTGACACGGTCAAGATCATCAATGCAGCCCAGAACAAAAGCTTGCTACATTATGGCAACTCGACTATTATAATTTTCAGAGATATGTCCATAGCCCAAAAAGAGGGAAACCTTTGCTTTCCACCATGAAAGGAATATAACTTTCAGGTGAAACATCCAACCACCGGTACTATGGATCTAGGGGGAGGAAGGTGCACCTTCACAATACGTCAAGCTGCTAAAAACAACCTCAGGAAATATCACCCAGATGGACTGCCACAAGACTAAACAACTAGCCAGATGGACTAATCATCCCGGCTTTGTTTCCCTGCTTTGCTGTCACGTCTTAGAGAGCTAGTCATTTGGGGGCTGACTGTGGCAGGGCAATCTAGTGGCTGACATTACTAATAATAATAATAATAATAATAATTATAATAATAATTTATTTTATTTGTAATGCACTCTTCATTCAAAAGAATCTCAGAGTGCCAATTACTAAACAGGACGTTTTAGATGCAGTAGGAAAGCGTTCACAAGGAAAATTGCTTGGGCCAGATGGGTTCTGCAAGGCTTTTGCATTTAGTCTGAATACACCACTAATGGATATGTTTCAAGCACGCAATTCTTGAAGGTCATCTTTTGCTCTGCTCAGTAGCACAGTGGTAATGCATTGCACACCTTTGCTCTGTTGTACATGGTCTAGAATGTTGAAAAGGGTCGTGTACAATGGCAAACTTTGCTAAATGTGTAACCTTTTTCTCTGTTCCCCTCTCAGAGTGAGTTGGATGTACCCTTTAAGGTGAAGGCAGGGCAGATCGGTGAGTAGCAGTCTGTTTTCTGTCTCCAAAACACCAGATGTGCTTGCAGCCATTATAGTATTTAATACAATTCATGTTTGACAACGGCTAATGAAACTGTGGACTGATTATTTGAACTACTTTGGTTTTAACATTTAAAATTCGTTTTTGGAAATACACTTTTGGAATACACTCTCACTCTGGATTTTCTTGAGCTTTATGTTCGAGTGTGCAAACATGATATCACTTCTAAAAAATGTCCAAGACAATATGCTGTCAGGATACACTGAGGATTGGGTGTGATGCTCTAGTGTCCATTTTTGTTGGTTGGTGTACAGTTATTTTAATTTCAAAATATGGACATGTTCATTCAGTGTACATCATCATCATTCAGTGGTGCGAGAAAGTTTGTGAACCCTTACAGACTCCTGAACATCTGCATAAATATGACCAAAAAGGTGAGCAGATGTTAAGTTTAAGCTTGACAAACAGCAGTTGATGGGATATTTATTCACTAAATATGTACTTATTCACTTCTTTATTGACCGCATGATCCAATATTAAATGAACGTAGTGTGAAACAAATCTGTGAACCCCTCCTTCCAATACCTGTTGTGAACTCCATGAACTCCATCCTACAGTCAGTTATTTAGTCCTGTGTTTAGACAGTCGGAGACAGTTAGGAGGAATATTAGCCCATTCCTCCAAACAGCTCCTGGTCATTATAGTCATTATTGTTAAAAGGGATCACAACAGTTATTTGAGGGAGTGGTTCACATATTTTTTCACACTATGGTCATTTAATGTTTGATCATTAAACTCCTTGGGCCAATGAACTGAAGATTCTGATTTGCCCTAGGGTCGGACTCTGCTATAAAAACATCCACACATAACTTTTTCAACTCGGTTGCCTTTGGACTATATCTGATGACATGGCAGTTTGAGTCTGAGGGGAGTAGAATCAGGGTAGTGACCGTAATCAGTGTGCCCGATGTCTCAACTTATTACCACACGGTTGCCCTCTGAGGATAGGATTGATTTGTAAAAAATAGAGACCAGAAACGATTAAACCGTTTTCCAGCAAAGATTGTAGAATAATCGACATACTCTTAACACTTAAACACTAATGTGGTACCATTTAGAAAAGCTAGTCTATGCTGCCTAAATGAACATGAATCTTCATGTCTGACAGTGTGACAATGACACTGAACATAAGCCAGATACTTTATGAAAACACAGCACTTTACAGATAACACAAACAAAGTTTGGCGATAAAGTGTAGCATTAGCTACTGTAGGCTGTCTCTGTGTCAACTCCTATCTGTACTTGGAAACACTGTGTCTGTCCTGCTTGACTGCTCACTGAGGGGAGAGGTGACAGGACAACAATCAAAAAGTTGTATTTGAAGGAAATATGAATGAGAAACAATGGAAACATATATACCAGAATAACATAACAATACAAACATTTGGATATTATAACTATTGGTACAGGGTCCGTTGTTGGAACGTTCTGAAAATGTATTTGTATTTGGGGAACATCCCTAGTCCATCCATTGACGTGGCGATATCAATGAAAAGATATAAAGGTGTGTGCAAAAGAGGACCAGTGAGCAGACGTTTACATTTTTTTATACATTGTTACTTTTTATTTGATGAACTAAAAAATAGAAGACAATTAACAGTAATTATGGCTTGTGCAAAAGTTTTTGCTCCCTTCTACTTTAAAGTCTCATAATATTAACTTTGTAGGCCTTATTTGTCAGCTTGTACTGACTTGAATACCTCAAAATACACCATGAAGTACTTCAAGAAACCAAAACAGTAGCTCTTGGAATGCCCTGCAGTCCCCAAACTTGAACATGATTGTAGATCTATGGGTAAATCTTTAGCATTATGTGCATCCAAAACACCCTAAACATCTCCAAACAAGACTTTATGTGCATTCAAAACACCCTAAACATCTCCAAACAAGACTTTATGTGCATTCAAAACACCCTAAACATCTCCAAACAAGACTTTATGTGCATTCAAAACACCCCAAACATCTCCAAACAAGACTTTATGTGCATTCAAAACACCCCAAACATCTCCAAACAAGACTTTATGTGCATTCAAAACACCCTAAACATCTCCAAACAAGACTTTATGTGCATTCAAAACGCCCTAAACATCTCCAAACAAGACTTTATGTGCATTCAAAACACCCCAAACATCTCCAAACAAGACTTTATGTGCATTCAAAACACCCCAAACATCTCCAAACAAGACTTTATGTGCATTCAAAACGCCCCAAACATCTCCAAACAAGACTTTATGTGCATTCAAAACACCCCAAACATCTCCAAACAAGACTTTTTTGTAAGCTGTGAGACCTGCCAAATGAGTGTTACTAATTTCTGACTTTTTAGGGTGCCCAAACCTTTATAGGGTGCCCAAACCTTTAAAGGGTGCATAAACCTTTATAGGGTGCCTAAACCTTTTTAGGGTGCCCAAACCTTTTTAGGGTGCCCAAACCTTTGTAGGGTGCCTAAACCTTTATAGGGTGCCCTCTTTTTAGGGTGCCCAAACCTTTGTAGGGTGCCTAAACCTTTATAGGGTGCCCTCTTTTTAGGGTGCCCAAACCTTTGTAGGGTGCCTAAACCTTTATAGGGTGCCCAAACCTTTGTAGGGTGCCCAAACCTCTGTAGGGTGCCTACACCTTTGTAGGGTGCCCAAACCGCTGTAGGGTGCCTACACCTTTATAGGGTGCCCAAACCTTTGTAGGGTACCCAAACCTTTGTAGGGTGCCCAAATCTTCACACATGCCAAAAGTACTGTTGCATTTTTTTCAAAGTTTATGACATTTTGAAGAAAGACCCATTGTTTAATGTTTATTTTCACCTCCAAAATCATCAAAATCTATATTTTTCACAGGGGTGTCCAAACCTCTGCATACAGTTGCATATGATTGTTCTACACAAATGAACTTGTGCAGAATCATAAAATATGGAAATACTGTTTTAAGTTCAGTTTAAGTTAACTCACATGTACTATAATATAAGACCGTGCCACAATCTTCGAAGTACATCAAAGTGCCTCAAGAGTTCGGTGGGTTACGGTGACTCCTCTTAATCCTGGCTGTTATGTTGTGATTGTGGCTAAGCACGGAAGTTCATAAAGATGTTCTGAGCCACTGTTCTGTTATTTTGTTTTAGGTAAGCTGAGTTTGAAGATCCCTTGGAAGAACCTGTATAATGAAGCAGTGGAGGCGACACTAGAGGACCTTTATGTCCTTGTGGTACCTGGAGCGAGTGAGTAATATTTCCTTTTTTCAGCGTTCAGGAGTACATTCATGCTAATATCATATCAAATTATATCAGCAGTTTAGCTTCTCTTCATATGCATTTTTCACGTTTCAAACCTAAAACCTCAAATAAGGGGTGGGTTTTTACAATGTCCTCGCCTTCTGGTAACATTGAATTTGTAAAAGATGTTTTTATCTTACTTTTACTCATACTTTTAATGGAAATACCTCCTCATCATCAGTTTATGACTCCCAAGGGTTAAATGTATAGTTTCGTCAAATTAGTTTCCAAGTCATTATTGCCTTACCCTATTGTATGTTGATGCTGAGTAATTCATTATTGCCTTACCCTATTTTATGTTGATGCTGAGTAATTCATGATTGCCTTACCCTATTGTATGTTGATGCTGAGTAGCGTTGTGACATCCACAGCCCCAGCTGTCCCAGAACATGTATATATCTCCCGAGTAGTCATTACATTGACAATGGGAGAGATAAGTAATCCCTCCAAAAAGCTTCAAGGTGGAGCTGCTTAAGAAACTCCACAAGTTATCTGACTCAAGTCTATCAAGGGCGTATGGTCCAATATTGCTCATGCCTTCAAATCCTGGGGTTGATAGTAAACTTAAACAGTCACAGTACAGCAGGGCCTTATGGGATTCTCTAATGTTCTGAGGGAGATGGTTCCATTCCCGGGCTGACCTAACTGAGAAAACCGTCATGGATATTACTCTGTCAGTAGTCATCGTCTATTCCAAACACCTGTGCCAATCTCCTTTCCCCCTGGTAATCACTAATGTGTGTGTTTATTGTGTGTTTATTGTGTGTTTCTATGTCTGCTATGTTCTTTAGCAATTAAGTATGATGCTGAGAAGGAGGAACGCTACTCGCAGGAAGCTAAGCAGAAAGAATTGCAGCGCATCAATGATGCCCTTCAAACTGCAGCACACAGAGGTGATACACACACACACACACACACACACACACACACACATACACTCTCCTCTATTAAATGCACATACAGGTGATACACACACACACACACACACACACACACTCCTCTATTAAATGCACATACATGTGATCCGCACACATACATACACACACACACACAAACACACACACACATACACACTCTCCTCTATTATATGTACATAGAGGTGATACACACACACACACACATACACACACACACACACACACACACACACACACACACATACACACTCTCCTCTATTAAATTGACATAGAGGTGATACGCACACACACACACACACACATACACACACACACACACACACACACATACACACTCTCCTCTATTAAATGCACATAGAGGTGATACGCACACACACACACACACATACACACTCTCTTCTATTATATGTACATAGAGGTGGTGGGGTTACTTAGGCCGACACTCTTCTAGACAAAGGACCACGAGGCGAATCAAAGGTTTCTGGAGGTGTATTTCAAGGTGCTCCTGCAGGGAGTCAAAACCAACATCAAGTAGAGGCAGGCAAAGACTAAAGATGCACCACAGTGTTACAGGTTAAATACCAGTCAATCATGGGAGGATACCTTGGGGGTGATAGGTCAACATTGGGGAAGGTTCTACAGGTCAAGGTTGGGAAGGGGAGGTGAGTGGGAGGGGATTTTCTTATGGAGGAACACACACAGGCCCAAAATGGTGGACAATGTGTATTCCTCCACCTGGGGCAGGGGGATGTCTGCTGGGGCCTTTAAACAAAGGTGCACTAAGACTATCAATAGACATGGCACACACACACACACAAACACAGGAGAACATGCCTGCAATGCAATGTAAGTCTATAAATTAATGGCAATATCAATTTCCATCAGAGGTGATACACACACACACACACACACACACACACACACACACACTCTCCTCTATTATATGTACATAGAGGTGATACGCACACATATACACACACACACACACACACACACACACATACACACTCTCCTCTATTAAATTGACATAGAGGTGATACGCACACACACACACACACACACACACACATACACACACACACACACACACACACACATACACACTCTCCTCTATTAAATGCACATAGAGGTGATACGCACACACACACACACATACACACACACACACACTCTCCTCTATTATATGTACATAGAGGTGATACGCACACATACACACACACACACACACACACACACACACACACATACACACACACACACACACACACACACACACACACACACACACATACACACTCTCCTCTATTAAATTGACATAGAGGTGATACGCACACACACACACACACACATACACACACACACACACACACACACACACATACACACTCTCCTCTATTAAATGCACATAGAGGTGATACGCACACACACACACACATACACACACACACACACTCTCCTCTATTATATGTACATAGAGGTGATACGCACACATACACACACACACACACACACACACACACACATACACACACACACACACACACACACACACACACACACACACACACACACACTCTCCTCTATTATATGTACATAGAGGTGATACACACACACACACACACACTCTCCTCTATTACATGTACATAGAGGTGATGCACACACACACATACACACACACACAAACACACTCCTCTATTATATGTACATAGAGGTGATACACACACACACATACACACACACACACACACACACACTCTCCTCTATTACATGTTTTCTATCTTCTCATGTTTCCTCTTCCCCTTACCTGTTACCTTCTCTCCATCCCCCTTTAATCATGCTGCGGGATGCAGACTCTCCGCATGGAGAGATCTTGCTTAATTTGGAAAATTATGTGTACAAAGACTCTCCCTTGGGTAGGTTTTCTGTGAATGTTATGCTCTACCTTGCTTGGCTTCACATGTGTTTGGATATATGGTGCTGATGTTCTGATCCAACCCAGTGTTTCACCTGTATGCATCCCACAGTGGTACACAGTCACCACTGAATTATAGATGAAGTTAGACATGCTGTATTATTCATGACATAAAGTTTATTCATGAACAAATGTTTTGTACATAAGCAGGCTAGAGATATCATAGTTAAATGCTACAGGCCTAAAGCTCTACGTGGCAAATAAAACACAAATACAAGGCTTGCATAGAGAAAACGGCACTCACTAACTTAATTGCTGGCTAGCATCAGTTAATTGCCACGTAGATTAGTCCTGCAGTCTTTGTCAACCAAACTGGCCCCAACCAGACAAATGAGAGGCACAATGGCTGCTGGACAACCTAGCTTCCAGTGACAATAGCCTACTGCAGTCCTTAGAGGGCAGTACATTTCGAGATTAATTTAAACAGGCAATATCAGGTCCTGTACGAGATAAGAAACTATTTTAAGATTTCGCCTTCAATATTGTTCTAATTTATGTCTCATTTATGTCTAATTTTAGGCTTTAACTGGTCATGTACTGCTTGCCTTGCTTGCCGTGACTGCATGTGACTGCTGTGTTGTAACTGCAAGAGACTGCTGTGTTGTAACTGCAAGAGCCATGTGAGAGTATCAATGACAACTAGCCATTGTTATGTCCTAACTAGCATCAAAGAGTGGTGCATCGTGATGCCATTTTTTACCCAAGCATTGATGGACGCCCTTGTCTCTATTCTTTGACTGACATGCTGAATTGTCAAAAGTTTCAAGATGTTCTATAGCGTGATCAAACAGTTGCGATGTGGACGGCTACAATGCACTGTGATGCACTCCGACTACGGTCACTTGCAGTAAGGACACGGTCTGACACTTTCAATATTGTGGTAACACTCAACCCAGTCCTCTTAGCAACTGAAAGAGCATCTGAATGAAAACATTTGGTGCCCAAAAAGCAGTAGAAGTTTTAAAAAAAGATATCTAAGCATTAAGTAATAATTAATATTATAATTAATATTATTTAGATTTTGAAGCACATTGTTTTGAGATTAGTGTATACTTTGAGATTTGAAAAGATCACTTCTGTGGGAACAGAACTTAACCCTTTGAGGAGTGCGTTTTCACTACCATACAGATCTAGAAATCACTAGAATTAGAATTAGGCATTCATCCCTAGATCTAGAATTAAATGCCATTCATAATGATCACTTGAGTTCATTATTAGATCATCAAATGGAACCTTCAGTTGGCAACATTCTAATCATATTTGTGATCGTACTTGTGATCGTAAAAACATATTTTTAAAATAACTAGACATGTTTTTCCATTAGAAAATGCAAATGTGAAGATGATGCTGCAGCAGCAGTCGTCCATTGCATATTATATACAGTAGTGGCCAAAATGATTAGAACACCTGACAGATCTGAAAAAATTGACCTTTTTTTGCCTCCAAAACATGATTTCATTTCATAATGTTCATGAAACATGCAGATGGTTGCTCTGAGCATGACAAATTTTAGATGAAGTGAGTCCGACTGTTTTTATCCATTTTTAACTATAATATTAGGTATGTCCACCTTTTGCAGCAATTACAGCAGCACATCTCTCTGGCATAGTGTCAATATATTTCCTGAAAACTTCAACACTAATGTTATCCCATGCCTTCTCCAACTCAAGCCAAAGGCTTTCCTTTGAATGTACAATAGATCTGTCAAGTTTATTTTCCAACTCGCCCCAAATTTGGTCGATGGGGTTGAGGTCCGGACTTTGAGGGGGCCAGTCCATTATTTTCAATGTTCCAGCAGATTCCTTCTGTTGCAGGTAGTTCCGGCATTAGTTAGAAGAATGTTTAGGGTCATTTTCCTCTCAGAAAATAAATCCAGGCCCAATAAGACGACTCAAGATGGTACTCCGTGCCTCACCAGAATGTTGTGGGACACTGTCTTATCCATGATTCCATGGATTTTCACTAAGTCACCTGTTCCTGAGGCTGAAATGGCACCCCACACCATAATACTACCCCCTCCGTGTTTAACTGTGGGCAAGAGACACTCATTTTTATATATCGCCCCCCTCCCTCCGTCGAACATACACTCTTCACTTGTTGGCAAACCGTTCAAACTTGGACTCACCAGTCCACAACACTTGATACCAATCTTCTTTTGTCCATTTCTTGTGTTCTTTTGCAAATTTCAGGCGTTCCACTCTATTTTGCTTTTTCAGTAATGGTTTCTTTGCTGCTATTCCACCAATAAGTCCTTTTCTCCCAGTTTCCGACGCACAGTTCTTGAAGACACTTTTGCACCATTAGTCATTGTGGTGTTGATCTCTTCACGCAGTTCTCGTGAGGTCTTTCTTCGGTCCTTAAGACTGAAAGACAGTTCTGGTGTGAATTGGTGGCATCTTGGCGCTTTAGAGTGTACTTAACAGTACTTGGACTGCATTTCAAGGCCTTGGCTATGCGGCGTTAACTCCTGCCAGCATCAAAAAGGGCCTTTATTCGAACCCGTTGCTCACTCATTAGCTCTTTCTTCACCTTAGCCATGTTCAAAGAGCAAAGAGGCTTTGAATTTATACCAATTGGTGTTGTGGCCTCATTGACAAAACTCTGATGTTACCAATCACTTAATGAGCAGGATAGGCCTTGTACATTCAAAATAATCACGCAGCTGTGTCCTAAGACTCTCGCATCACCATCAATTTAACCACGATCACACCTTACAATGATCATACAAGTAATTTGGCTTACATACAAGAAATAGGCCTAACTTGTTTTTTGTAAAGAAAATGACCTAAATCTCCTTAAGATGGCTCTATTCTATGGTTTATAGAGCATAATGATGACTTTGTAGATATTTCATTCGTTTTATGGGTATTTTAATGGCCAATTCAACTGAAACCTTAAATATGCCAAGTGTTCTAATAATTTTGGCCACCACTGTATAACCTATGGAGTTATGTGGACGTTAACACTTTGGCCTACGATAGAAAGGTTTGACTGTCCTACAACATGATGGATGGATAATAAATATGATATTTATTTATAACACGCTGCAGGGCAGCGATTCTGTAAAACTAACGGCCCAATGGAAATCTAATGTATATGTTACTAGATGTACAATTTTGTATTATTATAGTTACATATGATTTTGACAATAGGAAAAATGTTCTGTTGTCAGACTTCGTACAAAATTTCTGTGTTGTTGCTTAATGACTTCAATGAATATTATGTTTATTTTCAAGCATACTTTTTAATGTTTTAAAGAAGAACAAATGCATTTTTGGGGTACAAAAGTGACTGATCACACCTCATTATAATTATTATTATATTTTTAATTCAAGAAGTAATTGTAGGTTCATTAACAGGTTCCAGATGAGTGACCAGATAAAGCATGTTTGCCAACATCTCTGACGAGCAGTTCAACTATTTATGATTTACCATTTGCAGGAAGCATAGTTGTAGAATTGATTATGTTATACAGTGTTGTTGGTATTTGCAGTTTTATGGGATTATAAATAATTAACATTCAGCATTCGTCAGAATGGGATTTACGTATGTTGATTTGAGTGCATTTTTAACATACTCATTTTTTTTTTAATTGATCACCATGTCATTTGGTGGTATGGCCATTGATATGAAATGAATACTTTTAAAAAGAGTTGCTCCTGATTATGGCACAAATAAAATCCCTGTTTAATCTCAAAGTGCTTCGATGTTTGAATAGTGATTTATTTATTGTTTTTTTCTATGTATTTGTTTAAAATATACACACAAAGTAAAATGCAGGTGACTTTTTCGGACCTCAAAATAGCAGTCTTACAAATGGGCATAATATTCATAAATAAATAATAAATATCATAATATTCATTGAAGTCATTGAGAAACAAACTTGAAAGTTTGACTATGGATCAGTGTTCCTTATGTCAAATGTTCACACTCCTACATAACTGCCAACACCATCATATCAATCTTTGGATTTCAAATACATTTGTAATGCATAAAATAAGTTTATAATATATCTATAAATTGTCTTTGTTAAATGAAACGCATGTAGGTACAAAACACAGTAAATATTGGTTTTTTTTAGGTGTTTCCACAGATGTGGTCTTTTGAAATCTCAAGGTTTATCCTGATCTCAATATAGTGTCATTGAAAATAAAACTTATA
Organism: Clupea harengus; assembly: GCF_900700415.2. Taxonomy (NCBI): domain Eukaryota; kingdom Metazoa; phylum Chordata; class Actinopteri; order Clupeiformes; family Clupeidae; genus Clupea; species Clupea harengus. The sequence goes on along the minus strand of NC_045157.1, from coordinate 31,328,698 downwards.
TTAATTGAAGTAATCGGGCAAATTTGAAATATGGATATGATAAAGATGTGAGAGCTGTGTACTACATATAAACAATATTTCAGAACCCTAGGTAATTGCCAACACTGACATTTCACGCTTTGTATTTTCACGAGATTTAAGGCATTTGATTTCTTGTATCAATGTATAGCTTCACCACCGCTCCAAATTGCAGTCTTGTTGCTGATTTAAAAACCTGTAGATACTAAATACAATTCATACCGATATTGTCAGAGGAAGGAATTCTTACTGCAATGATACTTGGAAAGGCGTGAGAACCCAACTTCACACATCATTGTTTTTGTAATTGATGAAGATGCGTTAAATCTGCTCTCAGATTTAGACTCTGCAGACGGAAGTTAGTGATTCTAGAACATTCCATCCCAATATCCTCAACTGTGATGATAAAGTCACTGATGATGTCACTGATGATGTCACTGTGCACACTTTGGACACTGCAAGAGGGAAAATTCGTGTGAGGGTGCCTTAATTCAAATGGACTTTTTTATTTACCAACGTTTGGTGTTGGGCTCTGAAATTAGGCCTGTGCCCATATCTGGAGTACGTGTATACACACATTTATGTGCCCATATCAGGAGTACGTGTATAGTATACACACATTTATGTGCCAATATCTGGAGTACGTGTATACACACATTTATGTGCCCATATCTGGAGTACGTGTATACACACATTTATGTGGCCATATCTGGAGTACGTGTATACACACATTTATGTGCCCATATCAGGAGTACGTGTATAGTATACACACATTTATGTGCCCATATCTGGAGTATACACACATTTATGTTCCAATATCTGGAGTACGTGTATACACACATTTGGAGAAAAACTAAGCACAGAGGCTGTATTTGTAATTTAACTAATCGCACAGGATTTTGAATGTGTTTTTCTATCAGGCTGTGTCATTTTCTCATGTTTATCTCCTTGTCTCCTTTCCTTTATGGCTATTCCATTTCAGTGGTTATTTCTGTCCAACTGACATTCATCTGTGGAGAGTGTCTTCACTCATTCATCAGTAGAGTGTGTGTCTTCACTCATTCACCTGTAGAGTGTGTCTTCATCTATGGAGTGTGTCTTCACTCATTCATCTGGAGTGTGTGTCTTCACTCATTCACCTGTAGTGTGTGTCTTCATCTATGGAGTGTGTCTTCACTCATTCACCTGTAGAGTGTGTCTTCACTCATTCACCTGTAGAGTGTGTCTTCATCTATGGAGTGTGTCTTCACTCATTCACCTGTGGAGTGTGTCTTCACTCATTCATCTGTAGTGTGTGTCTTCACTCATTCATCTGTAGAGTGTGTCTTCATCTATGGAGTGTGTCTTCACTCATTCATCTGGAGTGTGTCTTCACTCATTCATCTGTAGAGTGTGTGTGTCTTCACTCATTCATCTGTAGAGTGTGTCTTCAGGTCTTCACTCATTCATCTGTAGAGTGTGTCTTCAGTTCTTCACTCATTCATCTGTAGAGTGTGTGTGTCTTCACTCATTCATCTATAGAGTGTGTCTTCACTCATTCATCTGTAGAGTGTGTCTTCACTCATTCATCTGTAGAGTGTGTGTGTCTTCACTCATTCATCTGTAGAGTGTGTCTTCAGGTCTTCACTCATTCATCTGTAGAGTGTGTCTTCACTCATTCATCTGTAGAGTGTGTCTTCACTCATTCATCTGTGGAGTGTGTCTTCACTCATTCATCTGTAGTGTGTGTCTTCACTCATTCACCTGTAGAGAGTGTCTTCATCTATGGAGTGTGTCTTCACTCATTCATCTATGGAGTGTGTCTTCACTCATTCATCTGTAGAGAGTGTCTTCATCTATGGAGTGTGTCTTCACTCATTCATCTGTAGTGTGTGTCTTCACTCATTCACCTGTAGAGAGTGTCTTCATCTATGGAGTGTGTCTTCACTCATTCATCTATGGAGTGTGTCTTCACTCATTCATCTGTAGAGAGTGTCTTCAGGTCTTCACTCATTCATCTGTGGCGTGTGTCTTCACTCATTCATCTGTGGTGTGTGTCTTCACTCATTCATCTGTAGAGTGTGTCTTCAGTTCTTCACTCATTCATCTGTGGCGTGTGTCTTCACTCATTCATCTATGGAGAGTGTCTTCAGGTCTTCACTAATTCTGCCCTCTTTTCTCACGTGTGCTCTACATGCTAAAGGACAAAAACATAAAAAACATAAAAAAACCTTTAGGAAATCTAAACACACCAAACAAAAGTCAGGTATGTCAGTGTGTGTGTTATGCCTATGTACGTGTGTGTGTGTGTTTGAGTGTGTGTGTGTGATGCCTGTGTACGTGTGTGTGTTTGAGTGGGGTGGGTTCTTGATTCTGTGCCTATGTGAGTGTGACCTGATTTTTAAGGATGTGTCAAGAAACTCTTTTCCCTTCTTGAGCTGAATGGCTATACAGCTCCAGAGACATAGAGACATGGCAGACATACTAACAAGTCTGCATGTGTGACTTTTGGTACCATTTAGCCATAGTAACTGTTTGGGCTACAGTTGAAGAGAGCATTGGGCTTTCATTTGGGAAGCTGTTTTAGTTATTTCCATATGATCCAGAAAAAAAGTAATGCTGTACTGAAAATATGTGCAACCACTTGATTTAACTGGTTGTTCCTTTTCAGAGAATCCGCAAGAGGAGAAAAAAGACTCATTTGTAGAGAAACTTGCCACTCAGGTCATCAAAAACGTACAAGTGAAAGTCACCAACATCCACATCAGATATGAAGATAATGTAAGTTGTGTGAATTAAGTGTACTATCCAGTGTGTTATGTAATATACACTAAATTAAGTGTACTATCCAGTGTGTTATGTAATATACACTAAATTAAGTGTACTATCCAGTGTGTTATGTAATATACACTCATTTTTTGCTCTTTTATTGTAGGTATCAAATCCACAAAAGCCCCTTTCAATTGGTGTGACCCTTGCAGAGCTGAGTCTGCAGGTGTGTGTTTGTGTGTGTGTGTGTGTGTGTGTGTGTGTGTGTGATAATTGGCAAGAGTTGTTCAATGGTGACGTAACTGTTCTTAGGAAGAGCAATGTGTTCTTGTGCATTTCAGACTACAGATGAGAATTGGAAGGCGTGTATCCTTGATGAAGCCTCCAAAATATTTTATAAGGTGAAGGCAAACATTATTATTGGTCAAACAAATGAGATTTAAATGTTTCTTTTCATTTCGTTTAACAACCCCCTTCCCCTAATCCGCAGCTGGGTCGTTTGGACTGCCTGTGCATGTACTGGAACGTGAACAGCCCTACCCTGTCCTCCGGGTCATGGGAGGATATTGTGGTAGTGTACCCCATACATTCATCATTCTCACTTCACGTCTCACTGTTGAATATTGTGCCCTTTGTATCGTCTATGTTTAATCTCATAGAACCATATTGGTGTCAGTGTGCAAGCATAGGCGGAGATCCGGGGGGGGACGTTGCCTTGCCGGACATTTGTGTTCCTCTGTGTATTTTAAAAACGAGTTTTTACGTCCCTGCATGTGAAAAAATGGCAAAACTTCGTTGCGGGGGGAGGGGGCGGGGTCATCTGCATTTTTTCTGTGTCCCCCCCCCCACCGGAATTACTCTCTGAAATTTTACTGTGTATTGTCCCCCCCTACAATGAAATGGGATCTCCGCCCCTGTGTGCAAGTGTCTTTCACTAGGAGCAAAAACGTTTTGTGATCGGGGAAAGCCAGTATGGTATTTTCATATCATGCACACACACTAAATCATGGTGAAATGACTTACACAGGGGTGGGGGTGGGGGGTTGCTTCAACTGCAATATTACAATATCTCAGCTAAACTAAGATAAGTTCAGAAAAGCTACAAATTTGAAATTGAAATACTGAATATTAAATTAGTTTTTCTCATACATAAACATAAAAAACATCCTCAGTCTGCTTTTCAGATGTATAAAAAGACACTGTCTGGATCGCTGTTTGGATTTAAATGAGCAAATACTTGATTGGATAATTCAATCATCAAATGCAAATGAAGTCATAAATGTTATAAAATGCAGTTTTCTGGATCTTTTTGTTGATATTCTGTTTCTCACTGTTAAAATACACCTACTATTACAATTATAGATCACACATTTCTTTGCAAGTGGCCAAACTTGCAAAATCGGCAGGGGTTCAAATACTTATTTTCCCCACTGTATCTCTAGCTTAGGGAACCATCTTAACAGTTTGCAGTTGCCTGTGTGTGATTAACTCATGTTAATATGTGTGAATATGAACTCGTCAACATAAACTCGTTAATAT